>NC_069006.1:18374156-18376267 GCF_001194135.2 Octopus bimaculoides | reverse complement strand
ATATATATATACATACATACATATATATTTCAATATAAATATGAATGTGTGTATGTGTGTGTCTGTCTGTGTATGCACTCACACATCCGCGTATACATACTTAAACACGGCTCATGAACACAACCCATATAACCACACATGTGCACAGTCTTGCCAACGCAGCTGATATTATCTACAAGATTGTAGATGAAGAGGTTATAAATGAAGAGTAATTAATTTAATATATCAAAATATATTTTTATATGTCGTAAATATATTTAGTAGTAACGAAGCCTAACTCGAGGTCAAAAACTACCATTTAATAGCAATTCAAATACAGCAATCCTTTGTTAGTTTGTCTCGTAAGGCTTGTTATAGTGAAAGTAATTTGTCATACTCCGTTCGTTTGTCCTACATATTAAAAATCTTTAGACGGAATGGCTCCAGAGCTAAATCTGAAATGGCAGCAACATATGACAAACGAATGCCTTTATAGAGACCTGCCGAAAGTTAGTGAGATCAGTCAAAGAGAGCTGCGACTATCTGGTTACTGCGTCCGCCGCTCTGGTCTGGGGACACCCAAATTAGTTTTGTTGAACTCGCTTCATTCATGGTGATGTAAGAAGCTGGAAACGTCATCATACCTGCATTGACAACCTGATCGCTGGCATCGGCCTGGAATGTATCCAGGATCTCAAACAGTGATGTTTGATCGAGAGGAGTGGCAGGTGAACTTTGTTGCTGCAGCCCGGGTTGGAACCCGGCCATAAAAAAAAAAAAAACAGGGTCTCAAAGAGAGCAGGCGATCTATCGAAGATTATCACAAATCTGAACGCCAGTAGTATTATGAAACAGCGTAGGTATAAGTATGTGTGTGTGTGTGTGTGTGTATATATAATGCGTATATGCAAAAGATATATATATAACGTGTCTGGCAAAATATCCTTAAATACACACACACACACACACATGCATACAGACAGATAGACTTACATGCGATGGGTTTCTTTCAGTTTCCGTCTGCCAAATCCACTCACAAGGTCGGCCCAAGGAGGCTATAGTAGAAGCCACTTGTCCAATGTGCCACGCAGTGCGACTGAACCCGGAACCATGTAGTTGGGAATTAAGCTCCTTGCCACACAGCCACGCCTATACCAGATTCTATTTTCCTATGTATGTCCGGCTTGTTTTATCCCACACCTTTCTTTTCCCTTTGTCATCCATTTATGCACAGCATTAACCCGGATGCAGCTTTCACTACTTGATGAGTTTTTATTGCATTCTCACAGCTTTGGTATTTCTGTCACATATTTAGGTCCTCTCACTGATGAAATATTTTCCAGTTTCCGCTCCAGTACAAGACTCATTCTTCTGCTAGTTATGATACTGTGGATCTAGTCACACTCCCACGACATCTCGCATCTACTTGAAGCGTTGTACACTACTATACTCGTACCAGACATACATACATACATACATACACGACTCCCTACGTCGTCTTTCATACTTCGGGCTTTTTTTCTTTCGGGTGTGTCCGAGGGGATGCTGAAAAGTTCCTGATTTTAGGTAAAAGGAAAATACAAAAGGATCCGTTAATTACGGTTTTATTCAGCATATTCCCGTCTCAGGTTCATACACTTACTGCAGCGCTCCATCATTTTCTCTTAGCCCTTTAAAAAAAAAAACTCGGAAGGTTGGGCGCCTCCAACCAAGCCTTTCGTGATACCTTTAAAGTCAGGAACTTTTCAGTACCGCCTTCTATATGTACTTAATTACATACAGGTGAGAAATATTTGCGACAAAACTCCAGCGGTAAAAGATATCTTTGTTTCTTTAAAAACTGTACGACGTTTGTGTAATGATATCAAACTGCTATATTCCTTGGACAAATTGTCGACATCTTGTGTGATGTTCGAGATCGAAACGGGGGTTCCTTGAAACTAGAGCAACGGAATTCATGGAATATCCACGGGAAATCAACTGACCAAGCAATGGATTATTCCATGCAAGGGACACCGCCTTGAGAGATTTTAGTACAAACTAATCGACCCTAGTAATAATTTTTTGAAACTTGATAGCGGTGGGAGGACAAACACACACACATGTATCTATATCTATATATCTATATATAT
>NC_069006.1:18370450-18373885 GCF_001194135.2 Octopus bimaculoides | reverse complement strand
TATATATATATATATATATATATGTTATGTTTTTGTGTGTGTGTCGGTGTGTGTGTGCGTGTATACGAACACATATGTCTGAATGTATGTTGGGTTCCGTTACTCTGTGCGAGTGAGCAGTAGTGTAGCTGTGTATGTATATATATGTCTGTGATTGTCAGTATGTAGGTATGAATGTGTATGTGTATGTGTGTGTGTGTGTGTGTGTGTGCCTGCGCATGCTTATACGTACCTGATGTATGTAAAAATGAATAAACGGTGAATGAAACGAAGTGGTTGTAACAGCGTTGGTTCGACACGAACTGGTTACGAAACACAATGGCGGCGAATAATAATAAATCTGTCTTTATTTTAAAGAACTCAGTGAAAATGTCACGATGACGAACAGAAAAACAACAGCAGCAGCTTCAAGAACTGCTGCTACAACAACAACAACAATAGTTGCAGTACGACGACAATAGAAAGAAATGGCTGCTGCGCATGCGTATATGTTTCTATATGTTTGTGCATACGTTTGTATACATGCATGTATATGTTTGTATATGTTTGTATATGCATGTGTATACGTTTGTATATGCATGTGTATATGTTTGTATATGTGTGTGTGTCTGTACATGCATGTGTATGTATTTGTATATGAATATGTATGTCTTTGTATATATGTATATGTGTGTGTGTATATATATATATGTATATATGTGCATATGTTTGTACATGCACGTGTATACATTTGTGTATGTATATGTATGTATATGTATGTATATGTTAGTAGATGCATGCGTAATTTTTTTGTATGGATGTGTATATATTCAAATGCGTTTATATATGTTTGTATGTGTATGTATATATATTTGTATATGCATGTGCATATACACGTGTCTATGTTGTGTATACATGCCTATATGTTTCTATGTATGTGTGTGTAGTTTGTGCATGTGTGTGTTAATGTGTGTTTGTGTATATATGTATGTGCGTGTGTTGTGACGTTGTTTATTCGTAAAAGCCTCATAACTTTTGAAATTGAACAAATTCTACAGAAATAATTGAATTTGAAAAGATGACTTGATATTTCAACATCTTAGACAAGAAAATTCCAGAGTGGAAACGGCAAACTGAAAGGGTAGGAGGGTGAGAAGAAGGAGGAGAAGACAAAGAAGAAGAAGGCACTGCTGCCGCTACCTCTGTTATCGCTGCTGCAAGTGGTGGTGGGGCTGGCGTGGCGGGCACATTTGCGGTGGTATGGAGGTCGAGATGGGAGGAGTTGTCTTACGTGAATTAGGGTTTGTTATTTGATTATTGTTTCAATGAAGTGAAGTTTTATTTTCATCGAAAATATATTTGTTTGTTCATGCAATTATTATTGATATTGTTCAGTATTATTTTTATCGTTGTTGTTGTTGTTGCTGCTGTTGTTGTTGTTGTTTACTGAGCGACCGTGCTAACAACAACACTGTATTGTGTTTCCAATATCAGAGTTGAGATCGTTGCAGCACAGAACAAACAGCCTTGAAGTATAGAGTTACATAACTTTATACATGGAGTTCAAATCCCGCCAACAATTTCTATCTTCCTAAGAAGTAAATAAAATAAAATACCAGTTATATATTAAGGTCTATATATTCAACCATACTCTTATCCAATGTTATGACTTTGTAAGAAATTATCATTATCATATAGGCGCAGGCATGGCAGAGTGGGTAAGAAGCTGGCTTCCAAACCACGTGGTCTTAGGTTCAGTCCCACTGCGCGGTATCTTGCATATGTGTGTGCATATATCTATATAAATATATGTATGTATGTGTGTGTGTGTGTTTGTGTTTGTATAATTGTAAATATATAGATGCATGTGTGTGTGTATATATATATATATATATATATATATGTTGGTATGTATCTGCGTGTCTGTGTTTGTCCCCCAACCCTACTTGACAATTGGTGTCTGTTTGTTTACGTCCCCATGACATAGCGGTTCGGCACAAGAAAAAAATCCCATAGAATAAGTACCAGGCTTTCCAAAAAAACTGTAGGGTCGGCTCCCTCGATGAACACTTTGTTTAAAATGTCTGACCTCGTACCTTTGTTAAGAATTAAAATACCAGTATAATACTAGGGTCAAGAGCGATCAGCAAACAGAATATAGTTAGAGCTGCAAAGCATTTAGTCCGGCCCTTTACGTTTTGAGTTCCAATCCCACTGGGATCAATTTTGCCATTCATTCTTTCGGGGTTGATCAAATATGATACCAGTCATGTACTGGGGTTAAAAGTCTTTAGTAACTCCCAGCACCTTAAAAATTGCTGGGCAGTTTAGCTTAAATGGTTGAGAGCACCGCGACGCGTAATCACGGAGGTATGAGTTCGAGAGTCGTGGCTGGCCGCCCACACTTTTTGCTGCAAAATAGGGGTAGTTTATCCTGTTCAGGCTATATTATTAGCATTATCCTGCGTTTGATTATTATTATTTTTATTATTATTATTATTATTATTATTATTATTATTATTATTATTATTATTGTTATTGTTATTATTATTATTATTATGATCAGGTGATGAAAACTCATAACTTATTTTTCTGGGGATGTGGGAAAGTGTCAGCTGTCCACAGCCAGCAGACTTAAGGTGACAGCTGTTTACTGGTCACGCTTCAAGAACCCTGCAGAGAATTCTTGCAGTTGCAAGCAATGCTGATTTTCGTAGGTGTTCTAGCTTCACACTTGCACCAATCTTTTTCAGCCATGTTGGTAATTGAGTGCTGTCTACTCTCCTCATTGACATTATTATTTATTATTATTATTATTATTATTATTATTGCCATTTATCGTTCAGGTTCTTGTTATTAGCCGAATGAGTGTGCTATTCACTACGTACACTCGCGTGGACACACTGCGTTCTCAGCTTATACTACATTGCGGTATTAAACTATGAATACACACAGAATGATTAAACACGCTGTGACTAAGATAAACCCTCTTTTCGAACATGGTCTATCATAGGCCACATTATCCAATCACCTCACGAAACGATATGCAACAATAGTTTAAGATATTATATAACAGTGTGTGCGTATGTGTATATATGACTGTATATATGTGTGTGCATGTTTATACATTCATATATGTATGTATGTGGGTATGAATCTATGTATGTATCTGTATGCATATGTGTGCCTGTATGTATATATGTGTGTGTGTGTGTATGTATATGTGTGAGTATATATATAGAGAGAGGGGGGAGACAGACAGACAGACAGACAGGCAGAGACAGAGAGCTACATAGATACATAAATGCATATATACATATGTATATACATACATACAAACATACATACGTAGGAAGAGAGATGTAGATTTAAATAGATATTTGTATAGGTATCGATTTATAAACATATATGTATATATGTATATATATGTATATATATGTATATATGTATATATAT
>NC_069006.1:18364148-18369163 GCF_001194135.2 Octopus bimaculoides | reverse complement strand
GTTCACGTCGTCGTCGTCGTCATCATCGTCGTCGTCATCATCATCGTCGTCGTCATTATTATTAAATTGGAAACTACTATTATCAACATTTCATCATCATCATCAACGTTATCACTATTAACATCACCACCATCATCATCAACATCATCGTCATAATCATCATCGTCATAATCATCATCGACATAATCATAATCGTCATAATCATCATCGTCGTCGTCGACGTCGTCATCGTCATCAGCGACAGCACCATCTTCATCATCATCATAAGCAGCAGCAGCGCAGCGGCATCCTCCTCATTATCATCGACATCCTCATCATCAACGATATCATCATCATCAACAACATCCCCATCATCGTCATCATCATCTAAAGCATCATCATCTAAAGCATCATCACCATTCACAGAAGCATCATCATCATCATCAACATCATCGTCGTCGTCATCATCATCATCATCATCATCGGCGGAATGTCAGAGTCGTTAGAACGCTGAACAAAATGACTGCCAATGCGATATTCGTTCCGCTCTTTACATTCAGCATTCAAACCGAATGCAACTTTGCCTTTCATCTGTAGGCCTCCTGTCAGAATTTGAAACCGTTAGTTTTATTTTCTTCAGTAGTTTCATGCAAGTTTCTACTGCACCCCCTGGTGCCTTCCATATCGCTACGGTGTATGCAGCATTGTGTTCTTGTTTATGTAGGAATTGAAGGAGCGCAGACTCCTCCTATTGGTGTACTGCACCAGTTTGCCTTGTTAAGGGATTTGTTTTCTTGTTTCTTATACTGGTTTCAAATTTTAGCCCAAAGCCAGCAATTACAAGGGAAGGATAAGTTAATTACATCAACCCCAGTCTTCAACAGATACTTAATTTATCGACCCTGAAAGGATGAACGGCAAAATCGACCTCAGCGGAATTTGAACTCAGAACGTAAAGAATCAAAAAACAAAAACAAAAACAGAAAAATACTACCAAGCATTTCGTCCGTGCTAACGATTTGCCCGCTCGTCGTCTGATTATTCCGTGTTATATTAATGTTTATTCTGTTCTGTGTTATGTGTATAATCTAGGTTGTGTTATTTAGTTGGGCCTCTTAATCTCGTATTGCATATGTTGTGTAAACTGTGTTGTTTTAGCCTATTAGGTGCTTATTGCATAGGGTATGTCTTATCTGTGAAGATTGTTCTATTTGAGCTATTCTATAGAAATGATAGTGTCTTGTGCAGCACATCTATTTTGTTGGCAATATGTAGTATTGTGGAAGGCGGTGAGCTGGCACAAACGTTAGCACGCCGGGCGAAATGCCTATCGGTATTTCGTCTGCCGTTACGTTCTGAGTTCAAATTCCACCGAGGTCGACTTTGCCTGTCATCCTTTCGGGGGTCGATAAATTAAGTACCAGTTACGCACTGGGGTCGATGTAATCGACTTAATCCCTTTGTCTGTCCTTGTTTGTCCCTTCTACGTTTAGCCCCTTGTGGGCAATAAAGAAATAAGAAACGTTAGCACGCCGGGCGAAAAGCTTAGCGGTATTTCGTCTGTCTTTATGTTCTGAGTTCAAATTGCACTGAGGTCAACTTTGCCTTTCATCCTTTCGGGGTCGATAAATTAAGTACTAGTTACGCACTGGGGTCAATCTAAGCGACTGGCCCCCTCCCTAAAAATTTCGGGCCTTGTGCCTAGAGTAGAAAAGAACGTGTGGTATTATGAAAAGGCGACGATCTGACGAAATGGTTAGCACGCCGGACGAAATGTTTAGCGGTATTTCCGCTGAAATCGACATTGTCTTTTATTCTTTCGGGGTCGAAATCAGTTGAACACTAATATCGATGTAACCGTTTCCCCCACCCCCCGAAATTGCTGGCTTTGTGCTAAAATTTGAAGCCAATATGAAGTGTTAAGAACTCTGTTATTTCTTTCTGTTTTTCTTTTCATATTTCTTAATCATGCTTAATGCTCTAGTTAGATACCAATGATATTGCTCCCGGAAACATGTGCCTGGGAAGCAAACTTCTTACTACACAGCCACACCTACGCCTATGGTTGTTTTGAGGCAGAAGGACTAGTCGTAGCGATTAGTGCAGAAACGAGGAATGGAGGTGGGTCCGGACGCAACAAGGTTCATGTGAGATGAAAAAGCGCTTGGTTCGGGGGTGGGGGGCGCCTAAGTATTTGACATATGTGACCAACCAGATCCAAGAGCCAGAGGCTGGTTTAGTATTCTGAAGTTGTGCCGCATTAAAGGAGCGGAGAACGAACCATAGCCAGGTTTCTAATCGTGTGGCGGCACAAGCAATGTGAAGGCCTTCTGCGATGAAGAGGAAAGCAAGAGGTGGAACTTTGATGAGAGACTGCAGCAATAACAACAACAACAGTAGCAGACTTCAGTGTTGACGACTGCGGCTGCTGTTAGCAGTGTTGCCAATCTAGCATTGGTCATAGCCCCACGAATAACCGGAGTAAAAGCAAATGAAATCGCCTCGCATTCAGTGTCACCAGTATCACAGGCTCATGATGCCATACCTGCGTTCATGTAGTAGTAGTAGTAGTAGTAGTAGTAGTAGTAGTAGTAGTAGTAGTAGTAGTAGTAGTAATAGTAGTAGTAGTAGCAGTTGTTGTTACTGTTGTTCGGATGTATCCCTCTCCTCCCATCCCTGCAAAGTATGTAACATGATAAACAGCCTGGTTTTTTTTTTTTCCTGTTTTAAGTCTTGTTTCAATTTTTTTTTTTATGTTTCTTGTTTTTCTTTTTCTTTTCTTAGTTTTAACACCCACGACTGCCAGTTCGACTCCGTTTACAACCGTAAATAAATATTTAATGCAAACGAAACGAAACGAAAGGGAAAGAAAGCGTTAAAACGCTGAGTGTGGGAGGTTGGTGGAAAAGGTGTAGTTGTGGGTATAGGTCTGGAGGTATTGAGGGGGGGGAGAGCTTCCAGTTTTCAGATTAGGAAGCAGATCCACCCCACCACCACGACCGCCACCGTTCAGGTTGTCTGTAAATCGGGTAAATAAAAGGGTGTCTTAGATACCCCAAGTTTATTTTCTCAAGCCTGACACAAAGTAGGTTTACTTATTTCCTCTTCTTCTTCTTCTTCTTCTTCTTTTCCTCCTTTACTCTTCCATCATCAGCATCATCTTCATCTTCTTCCATCCCTTCTCTTCCTCCAAGCTTCCTCCTTTCCTCCTCCTCCCTTCCTAATTCTTCTTTTCGTCCTCCTCCTCCTTCTCCTCCTTCTTTTTAACATTTAAAGAATTTTCATCTTTTTCCGTCGCCTTTTTTTTATTTTCATTATCATTATTTTTTTTACATAATTTATTTTTTTAAGACATGACAGCTGGTTATCCAAATTTCTTGATGCTTCTAAATAGAAACATCAAGGTTTCAAGTTGCAGTTTCCCCTCCCTATGAGTGATTTAAATGTATTTAAGTAGTAGTAGTAGTAGTAGTAGTAGTAGTAGTAGTAGTAGTAGTAGAAGTAGTAGTTAAGGAGTTGTATATGTATTGCTCAAGGCAATGTTTATATTTCGTTTTGTTTTGATCTTAAAGGATCACGTTTATTTCTGACAAAAAAAGTAAAATAAAAGAGGGATCTGGTGTTTATTTTCCGTCCGATACCCTACAAAGTATATCTCCACCGCATGAATAGAGCCAGATTGCCACGTCAAATCCTCCGCAACGAATTCAGCACAGGCAAGAGCTCGACCACACCGGGGCCCCACGCGACACTGCAATGACCAACAGAACACAGACGATGGAGAGCATCAATATTGACCCTAAATCCTGGGAGCGATATGTCCAAGAGAAAACAGCGTGGTGTCAAATCATCAAGATTTGGTATTTGAACAAGTTGGCAAACATCGTCGAAGAACAGAAGAAAATAAACGGCTGCGACGAAAGACCTACCAACTCCAATAAAGATTTCTACCAGACGTAACCCATGTAGATAAATGTTCCGCGCGAAAATCTGCTTTGTCGGCCATCAGAAGCATGGATTTCAATACTTAATATAGTTGGACTCACGAATATAAAACATCAAATTTAATCGTTTTTGTTTGTTTTTAACCCTTTTTACTTGTTTCAGTCGTTAGTCTGTGGCCATGGTGGGGCACCTCCTTGAATAATTTTAGTCGAATGTATCGACCTCAGTACTTACTTTTTAAAGCCTGGTACTTTATTCCATGGGTTTCTTTTGCTGAACCACTAGGGTACAAGGACGTAAATACACCAACATATATACATACATACATGTATATATATATATATATATATATATATATATATATATATGACGAGTTTCATTCAGTTTCTTTCTATCAAATCTACCCACGAGGCTTAGGTTGGCCAGACACTTGCCCAAGGTGTCATGCAGTGGGACTGAACCTGGAACCATGTGCCTGGGAAGTAAGCTTCTCAACATACAGCCACGTCTGTGCCACCTATCAGATTCATGTAAAATTGTTTTTATTATAACTGAACACAATAACAAACATTAAAATACACGTGTGTGTGTATAAACATATATTAATGTGTGTGTGTGTGTGTGTGTGTGTATCTATAGTAGTATATTTAAATGTATACATAAAAATTTATATATATATATACATACATACACACACACATAAATATATAAATACACACACACATACATACAATAAAAGCATACGCAGTCACATAGATCGCATTTTATGTATAGAAAGGAAGAGAAAGAGCGATATGTATTAACGTAAAACAAAATGGCGGAAGCCGTTGTAGACTTCGTCCATGTTTGCTAAACTGTTGTTGCTAAACAGCTGCAGCCATTAACATAAGCTGATTGAAACACGGTTATATTGAAAGAGAGATTGTTTATACAGGAACGCGATGGATGGGTATAATAGGGTAGATGTATGCAAGATGTATTGTGGTAGTGGGGGGGGAGGGGGAGGAGGAGGAGGGTTATGCTGTTGGAAGTTCTATACTTACACACACTCACTCTCACAGAAACATGTATGTATAAACGCATATACATAG
>NC_069006.1:18363070-18363843 GCF_001194135.2 Octopus bimaculoides | reverse complement strand
GTTCTGCGTAGCTATCTTTAATATACATGTGTCTGTATGTGTGTGTGTGTGTGTGTGTGTATGTATGTGTGTGCGTGCGTGTGTACATATATATATATATATATATATATGGATATATACATGTGTATGTAGGTATTGTTATATGAACATACACACAGATATGCATTTGTACATATGTATGTAGGTATGTCTGTGTATAAATATGTATGTCTATGTACATATATGTATATGTGGGTGCATGTGCATATTGTATATAGCTACTTAATATGTGGCGGTATTTATGCGCTGATGCCTGTGTTTGTATACGATTAAAGTGTCAGTAGAAGATTGTTTATATCTGATATGTATACGTACGACAATGTGTGTGTGTGTATATATATATATATGTGTGTGTGTGTTTGTGTGCGTGTATATATGTATGTGTGTGTGTGTGTGTGTGTGTAGATATACAATTTATGTATGTTTTCTTGCTTGCTTTGATTTTTCTGTAATCACTTGTAATTTGAACAACCGACCTCACATCTCAACCTCCGTTTTCACTTAGATTTAACGTTCCTGTTTATTTAATCTGCACTGGAACTACTACTACTACTACTACTACTACTACTACTACTACTACTACTAATAATAATAATAATAATAATAAGAGCACTCAGAGAGCGCAAGCCTCCGCCAAGGCAACACCAACGTCCTCTTAACGATTAACCAGAGATGATTCTAAAAATGGGAATATCTGAAATAAACTCATTTACCCTCACAAAAGAGAATACTAA
>NC_069006.1:18358671-18361972 GCF_001194135.2 Octopus bimaculoides | reverse complement strand
ATATATATATATATATATATATATATATATACATACATGTGTGTTTGTACACACACACACACATATATGTGTACATGTATGTATATATGTGTGTATGTTGTGTATATGTATGTATGTATATATGTATGCATATATGTATGTATGTATGTATGTATGTATGTATGAGTTATGTAAAGCTCTTATGAAATGTCTAGCCTTTCAACGTGGTATACTTAAGTCCAAGTCAAATATACACACACGCACGCATACACACGTGCATACACGCACAAACACACGCATATATGCGCACACTAACATACATGCGTACATACATAGACACATACATACATATATTTGAGTGCATATGTGTATCTGTGTGTATACATATGTGAGTATATCTACATATATATGTATATATACATAGATATGCATTTGTTTGTTACACGTGTGAAGGCGTGTGGCTGTTGCACTCACGATCGCAAGATCATGAGTTCCATTCCCAGACCGGGCGGAACGTTGTGTTCTTCACTTCACGTGCCTCCAGTCCACCTTTCGTTCGGGGGCAGAATGCTGACCTGCTCGCCTAACCAGCGAGATAGCGTTATTCGAAGGCTAAAACGATGTAGAGCGCATTGTGACCATCGATGTTTAACAACGTCTGATAGTCTGGTCGGTCACATGGTCACGTGATAACACACACAAACACATACACACGCATACATACATACATACATAGACATATGCAGGCATACGTATGTACTTACATGGATATATGCATGGCAGTTAATCATTTGAAAGGAAGATATACGCAACACACACACTCTTCGAGTTGGAGGCACTGTGAAAACTCTACCACTATTTAAAAATTCGGGCATCAAGGAAAGGCATTTGTTATTGTTGACTCGGATTGCATATACTACATCAGCTTACACAATCCACCAATAGGAAACGTTATCTACCCTCTTGTCATGAAAGCTACATCCTATTAATGAACTTCAAGATCTTGACCGTTTGCATACCGAAATGGACATCTTAGTCGTAACTCAAATAGTCCGTACCCAACAATAGAGTAAACGAATTTTACTTGAAACCCGTGGTATGTACTTCGGCTGAATTTACCAAAGGAGATAATCTCTTCTCGGTCAAGCTAAATTCAATTAAGTTGAGGAATTTACATCAAAGAGCATATACATTTAATATTTTTTTCTTCTATATAATATAAAGTTCTTAAAGCTTCTTGTCGTTGTTAGCCATGTATAGTGCCATTTCATTCTTATCTGGGCTCGTCAGCACAGCATAGCACAAGAGCAATAAATTAAACTAAACTTATTAAGTGTTCTTATGAAGTGCAATTTTTTGGTACAGCTATGTTGTGACACACAGACCGAATTACATAAAACCAGGCACCACAATACCGGTTCCCTCGGGCAGTATCTGACGTCGCTAACGTGACTGAGTTCCAAAAACCCACAGATCACTAACTACCTGTCGCCACTAGGTTGTCCCCTTTTACTTCGTGGAGGCCTATATATATAATTATCTGATATTACTGATTATCAATTTCCTCGCGTGTCCCGAACCGACTAATGAGCCCTCCTCCAACTTATATATTCACACACACACACATTCTCTCGCTCTTTCTAACTCTAACTCTCTCTCTCTCTCTCTCTCTCTCTCTCACACACACACAGACACACACACTGATAGATGTGATCTTTGTCTTTCTAGAAAGATGTCTATTTTCTTCCATAAGAATATTATCGTAATCACCAGTTCAGAATTAATGTCTATATGCAGCCATAAATCAACATATTTGCTGAGATATTTTACAATGTCTCATGCTTGAACCCCGGACTGCCTCGTAACAATGTAATTTCTGTTGTTAACGTACACATAACATTCAATATACTTACAGCGATAAATCAAAAATTCGCCGTCAAACTATTCCCAAATGCCGTAGATGGTGCACTTTGAACTGCCTTCAATAATACTATTGCACAATTTTCTTCTATTCATGAGAATATTCAACGTCTTTTATTCGGTTCTTATTCAATTTACATTTTTATTAAATATATGTTATTATTATTATTATTTTCTTTTCTTTTATGTTTTATTTCCTATACAATTGTAAATTTGATTGCTTCGCTTCGTCTATTGCTTCAGAATCGGATCGGTAAGGCGTGAAACTCAGTATCATCACAAGACTGGGAAGTTTCAGATTTCAGCAAAATTTATCATCATCGTCATCATCATCATCATCATCATCATCATTGATGGTGTTGTCATATACATACACATATTCACTCTCACACAGAAATATATGAGTGTATCTGTGTATGTATTCAGTAAGACGATCTCTTGCACAGGACACATTCCTATTTTACAAGTACATTTTGTGAAAAAGCAAATTTCGAATGTTTCATCATACGCTTATTGACAGATACTTTAAAGCGGTCTGGTAGTGAAAAATGTATGATTCTGTACATGTAAATAGGATTTTGTGGCAGCACTGGAATAAATAATGTAACCATAAATATAACATATATAAACTACGTTATACGAGTAGCGTATATCAAATTTATCCTCTTTCAGATCAACTGCATGGTTAATTATATTTTGCTGTATAGGCTGAAAAACTCGTAGTTCTAACCATGTTTTGTGTTACTGCGATTGAACATCAGGGTAACGCACCGCTGCTATGGTTTTGCTGTCATCCACTCATTGTAAATAGTTGATAGGTTGACGAAAGTTTAATATTCCTTTCATTTTCTAACAGAATTTTCATTCAGATAATTAACAAATACGTTTCGTAAAGGTTATATGGTCATTAAATAATGTACGACACGTCAGGTGTGGGTTATGTGAGCTGGGGAAGGAGGTAAATTAGATGATGTGACTTAAGCAATTTTTTGTACGTATATTTATACTAACAGATAAAGTACGAATTCTGTAGACAATGTCAGAACAGTACTGGAGGAGTATTTTTCATCACGGACGAGTGAATTTTGAAAGAGGGGCCTTGCAAGTCAACCACATAAATGGAAGAGCATTGTAGAAAATGAAGAAGAGTATATTTTAGATTAAAAAACAACTTTGTTTATCTAAATTTGTGTTTATATATGAGTAATTTTCTTCAAGATATCTATAGCATTGAGGTGTTATGATTGTAAAAATTATGATACATGGGTACACGACTGTGTTTGTCTGTGAATACAGACACACACACACACATGGTTATATAGATAATAGATATACAAATGTATATATATATTTTTATATACAAGTATGTTTGTACGTGTGTGTGTGCATATATATATATATA
>NC_069006.1:18357751-18358287 GCF_001194135.2 Octopus bimaculoides | reverse complement strand
ATATATATATGCATGTTTATGTTTATATATACATACCTACATACATATATATTATATGGTGTGTGAAAGAGATAGTGTCTGTACTTGTGCGCATTCTTATGATTGAACGAGCCTTATACGGATACGCGCGCATATATTCATGTGAGCGTGCAGGCGTGTTTGCCTATTTATGCGTACAAGAATTGCATGCAGGAAAGGTGATGCACCGAGTGACGATGGGTGCATGTCTTGCCGTTCCACTTTGCTTGCTGAAAGTATACAGCGCAACGCCACGCCATGCATTTCAATCATGTTATATTGACAAATCTGTAAATTTTAATATCCACCTCTGTCTCACTCACTCACTTCCCTTCTCATCCTGCCGCCATATTTTTTCTTCCCTCTCTCTCACTCTCGAGCTCTTTCTTGTTTGTTTGTATGCATTTCTGTGCGTGATTGTATGTCTATATATGTATGTATGTATGTATGTATGTATGTATGTATGTATGTATGTACGCGAGTATGTATGTATATATGTATGTACGTAATATGTATGT
>NC_069006.1:18357273-18357741 GCF_001194135.2 Octopus bimaculoides | reverse complement strand
CATATATGTACGTATGTATGTTTTTATATGCATGTATATTCATACATGTATATGTATGTATGTATGTATGTATGTATGTATATGGCAGTAAGTACGTTTATGTATCTCTGCATGCACGCCTCTGTGTGTGTGTGTGTGTGCTATGTATGTATTTGTGTTTGTATATATATATATATATATATATATATGTGTGTGTGTGTGTGTGTGTGTGTATGTGAACAATAATTGTCTGGTTTGTTGGGTGATATGTTAATTTTTCAGCTGATAAAATGTTTAGATAGAAACTGCATTGAAACATAACATGGAACGTTAGCACAAACAACACAACAATAAAAACACCGCCACAACCACCACCTCGAACACCACCACCACCACCACCACCAACACCAACACCAACAACATCACCAACAACAGCAACGTCAACGACAGCGACTGTTATTTATCCAATGTTGAACGCAAAATTAGTTT
>NC_069006.1:18355954-18356614 GCF_001194135.2 Octopus bimaculoides | reverse complement strand
GATCTTATATATATATGTGTATATATATATACATATATATATGTGTGTGTATGTGTGTCACACACATATAATATATATACATATATCTATACTTGTATATCTATATATATATATATGTGTGTGTGTGTATTTATATACGTACATGTATGCATATATAAATGCATGCATGTACGTAATATATATATATAATCGCATCTATATGCATACACACACACACAAACATACACACATGCGTGCGCATACGCATATGTGGTGGCGACGGCGATGGGGTTGTTCTCTTTAGTTTATTAAACGCCCGTCTTACATTACATACAAAGCTATTCACTGTGCATAGCTGCACTCATCCTGTTTTGCGAGGATCTCCTTCCTTTACCCCCTCCCCCTCACTTCACCCAACCATCCCCGCCATCCGCAACACCTCCATCCAACCCACCTACCCTCTACCCCCACCACACGCATCATACAATTGTAATAATAAGTCCTCGGCTGAGACAGCAAAATAAATTGACGCCATTTGTTATTGCTGATTGCGTATAATAGTTGAAGTTGTTGTTCTTTGTTTTGCGATTGCTGATTTCGTTATTACATGTTGTCGAACGAAAACACGATAGGTGTGTGTGTGTGTGTGTGTGTGTGTGTGTGTGTGTGTGTGTGTGTGTG
>NC_069006.1:18352498-18355560 GCF_001194135.2 Octopus bimaculoides | reverse complement strand
GATTGATTTATATTATATTCATACGTACGTACACACACACACACATACATACATACATACATACATACATACATATGTGTGTGCTTGTGAGTGCGATTGGATTTACCGAAGATAGAAGAAATTACTCAATACATGGAGTAGATTTTATCTATATTTGTACAGCTTTGATTACAGTAATATATAGATATAAATATAAATATGATTGTTATCTGCTCAATACAAATCTTGGTCATCTCAGTGTACACGATGCTAGGCTCTTGTATGAGATCTTATGTCTCTTATTAGACCAAACATACTTTTGAAAAGACGTCCACGCAAATTGCTCACAAGTTTTGGTGCAGATGGAACTGCCTGTGGTGTTTGGTCTTGATGTACCTTGAAATGTTTCTTCAAACCTCTTTGAGATTTGCACATCTTGTGGTATATGTGGTACTGATAAGGTGAACTGATATACATATATGTATATTGCGGAGAATTTCGACAATTTGAAATGGATTGAATGACTATGAATACCGACCTTTGAAATTTGTTTCTCACTTTCTTAATTATATATTTCTGAAGCTCCATTAGAGCGCTAATTAGCTGTGCAGTATAAAGTGGATAACTATACCAGTTACTTATTCATTATATACATATGTGTGTGTGTGTGTGTGTGTATATAAATTTGTTGTTGAAAATGCACCTGAATTTGAAAAACTTGTAATTGTTTTTAAATAAATTAATTTACATACATACCAAACTAGTTTCAACAATATGGTTTGTTTATCAATGGTAAAAATGTTTAATTGCGAAGTAGAAAAACATGTGTAAAAGATTCAATGCTTACAAAATTCAATAATATCAAATATGATTTTAATGTTCACAACATTCGATAATATAAAAAATGTGGATCATCTTCTTTAAATGCACAAAATTCAATAATGTTAGAAGTGATCGATAAGAAAAGTGGATCACCAAAGGTTCGGTGATACGATAAAGGCAGCGAAATGATCGTCATTATATAGGTTTCAACAGGTGAAATTAATATAGTCATCTTATACCACCCCTCTTCCTTTATATTGCATACACACACACACATAAAGATAGATAGATCCATACATACATACATATTATGTAGTAAGGCTTCAACAAGTAGAATAGCACTCGATCAGCTAAGTCAGTAAAGATCATGTTATAATAAAAAGATAACATAGCTGCCCTAGGTTTTGTGGTCGAAACATTTATTTCGCCATTCTTCAAGCTGAAAACAAGATGGTTTGACAGTTGGATTAAATGTCATCTGCTTTAATCCAGCTGTCAAACGGCTTATTATCAGCTTGAAGAATGGTGAAATAAATGTTTCGAACACGAAACCCTACGTAGCCTGTCAGTGCCGAGTTGTTTATTAAGGGGCTGCTGTCGTTGTGTAGAGGAAAGGACGACGAATCCAGTCATGCAGTCATTTCCATATTGGCACCACGACCCTCACCGTCTTTCTTGAATGATCTGTTCGTTACAGATTTGTGTCTGGTGTTGAAAGCGTATACCATGAGTTTTACTGGGAATTTTGTTGAATACTTATGTCTTGGTACCAAATTATCGGTTCGCCCAGTATGTGTGTGTGTGCGTTGAGTGAGGGGATGCACACGCGCAGAATAGGAGGAACATTTAGGCTAACAGGGTGAGGATTCAGTTCTATATTTAAGAGATGAGGAATTACGTACTTTATTTACATTATTTACATTTGACGGATATTTGTCCTCATCTTGTTTGTTGTTAACACATTTCGGTTAATATACCCTCCATACCCTCCAGAGATAATCAGGTATCTTGGGGAAATTTCGAACCTGGGTTCTCATTCCTAAGGTATTTTTCGTTATTATTATTATTATTATTATTATTATTATTATTATTATTATTATTATTATCATCATCATCAACTCCAATGTTAGCAACAACACTATTTCGGGGAACAATGGGGACCAAAAACACTGTTGACACTGGCACTCCGTCGGTTACGACGACGCGGGTTCCGGTTGATCCGATCAACGGAACAGCCTGCTCGTCAAATTAACATGCAAGTGGCTGAGTATTCCACAGACACGTCAACCCTTCCCAGGGAGATTCAGAATAACATAGAATGTGAGCTTTGGATTACTGGCTGGCCCTTTGGATTACAGGTACAACTCATTTTTGACACCTGATTGGACACGAGGAACATGAAATAAAGTGCCTTGCTCAAGGACACAGTGCGTCGCCTGGAATATCGTGAGCTGAGTATCCTAACCACTAAATCACGTGACTTCGCTAATATCGATACTAACAGCGTTACTAATGTGGCCACCCTCGATTTGTGAGAAATAACAGTCAAATCTTCTTTTTAAATGGCAATATAGTGACATAAAAAGGGAAGGGACAAAATAAGGATTTTAGCTCAAGATATACAATGTCTGAGAGATGGATTGGAGTTTGTCACGGCTGATCATATAACTATTCGGTTTAGGATGACCGGGGGTTAAAACAACAACACATCACATATACTACCATCACCCTCGACACTACCACCAAGTAGTATAAGGAGCGCCTCCATCACCACCACTATCATCACAATAATCACGTCCACTATCACCACCACCACCGCTACTACCACAATCACTACTACTACCACCACCACCACCACTACAAACGCCATCGCCACCATCAACATTATCACCATCACCACCTCCACCACCTCCTCCACTACACCATTCCTAACCGACGTCATTATTACGTACACTTTACCAACACAGGCACCGACAAAACCACCGTTATTTTCATCGCCACCACCAATAGCAACAGTAACACCACCACAAGCTACAACAACAACAACAACGGCAGCAACAACAACATCTTCTGTACAAGTCTTGAGGCAGTTTAATCAGTTTTCGAAAATTTTCACAACCATTTTCTTTTTTCTTTGCCATCTTCCTCGTCTCTACCTACAACACATTACACTCACACATGCACACCCGCACACGATCTTTCTTCCTCTCTCTGTTTCTCTCTCTCCTCTCTCTCTCTCTCTCTCTCTCTCTCTCTCTCTC
>NC_069006.1:18351296-18352174 GCF_001194135.2 Octopus bimaculoides | reverse complement strand
TATATATATATATATATATAGAGAGAGAGAGAGAGAGAGAGAGAGAGAGAGAGGGAGAGAGAGGTGAGATAGATATATAGATATGCATATATATACATACACAAACACACGCAGGTATGTATATATATATATACATACATTTATACATACATACATATATACATATATATACACACACACGTACGTATGTACGTACGTGCATTCATGCATACATACATATATACATACATACATGCATACATGCATGCATACATACATACATACATACATACATACATACATACATACATACATATCGATCTATCTATTTCCTCCAGGTACTAAATATAAGATTTAATTGCTCGTTACATCAATGTTTTGACGTTACAAAATCATCAACGCCATCATCATCAGCAGCAGCAGAAGCAGCAGCAATACCATCATAGTAACAATACCCGTGCACCCCTCCTCCTCTTCACCCTCTTCACTACCACCAGCATCGGCAGCGGTGGTGGCGTTATCATCATCATCATCATCATCATTGTCATCAGTAATTTCATCTCCACACTCTCCTCCTTCTGTTCCTCTTCTACGCTTCCACAAACACCTATCGGTTGTTGTTGTTGTTGTTGTTGTTGTTGTTGTAGCTTTAGGTCAGCTCTGATTGTGCGACCACATCGACATTTCCGCCATTCGCTGCTGCTGATGTTGCTGCAGCCGTTGATGAAAATGAGGAGAAAGACGACGACGACGACGACGCAGTGTAGTGGTGGTGGTGGTGGTGGTGATGACGATGAAGATGGTGAATGATGATGATGATGATGATGATGATCACCATGATGACGATCATAGTGTAGTGGTGGTGGTGGTGGTGGTGGTGGTGGTGGTGGTAGATATAG
>NC_069006.1:18347132-18348031 GCF_001194135.2 Octopus bimaculoides | reverse complement strand
TATATATATATATATATATATATATATATATATATATATATGTATGTATGTATGTATGTATGTATGTATGTATATGCTTGTATTATCTATGCTATGTAGGTATGTACATACGTTCATTGTGTGTTTATATGCCTCTCGTCAATTTACATATTTTTTTATGTATATTTAATCTTTTTTATCTTTTACATTATATTTTTATCTTTTTTTTCTTTTCTTTTTCTTCTTTTTTTTTGCTCTCCTCGCTTCTTAGATTCTTCGAGAAGTTCCTCGTTTCTATTATAACGTACTTTTCTTATCGACGTCTTTATTATCATCCTCATCATCATCACCGTCATCCTCATCATCATCATCATCATCACCGTCATCCTCATCGTCGTGGTTATCATCATCACTACGACAATCATCATCTACTATTACTACTACCACCACCACCACCACCACTACTAATCCTACTACTATAAACATCATTTACTCCCCCTTCCCTCTCTTTATTTGTCCTCCAAACCTCCCCAATCTTGGAAGGTGGTCGTATATTTTTTCCCCTTTACCTATAATATATTTTGTTCGACTTCAGAAAGCTTCTTCTTTGTTATCTCCCTTTGCTTTTAACCGTCCTCTACCGTACAGGAATCTGTGTGATGTCGTTTCATCGTCACAATCACCATGACTACCACCACCACCACCACCTCTACCCACACGACCGCCACACTCATCTCTGTCACCAGCATCATCATCGTCGTCGTCGTCAGAGAATCATCATCATCGTCAGCATCTTCATCAACTTCACTTTTTCTTACTATCAATAAACGTAAATGCCCGTGTATATAAGTGTGCGTGTATTTATATATGTATGCATGTATGTATGCATGTGTATATATATATATATATATATATATATA
>NC_069006.1:18344382-18347032 GCF_001194135.2 Octopus bimaculoides | reverse complement strand
ATATATATATGTATATATATACACACACATAAATATATATACATATAAATGTTTGTATATCTATAGATAGATATAGATACATACATACATACATACATACATACATACATACATACATACATACATACATACATACATACATATAAACGAAAAACACAGAGGAGAATTTCCAAAGATAAAAAACTGCAATCCATCACTAACTTCTTTCTATGCTCCAATCTTTTTTCTTCATATACATATACCTTACATATATATATATAATTTGTGTGTATGTATATAATTTCATATAATTCATTCCGTCAGAAGTCAGTGATGAATCACTGCGAATAATTTATTGGGTAAGCTACTCGCTAGAAATACCACCTAATTATAGGTCTACTTCTCTAGATTATTTTAGCCTTGCATCTGCTAATTTTGGACCAAAGAACACTCTTTTTTTTGTGTGTTTGCTTTTTGGGTTTTTCTTTTTGTTTTCAACGAATCACCAAAGACGTATCCTGCGTATGAGACAGCGACCGATATTGTACATGGTGGCATGGTATGCTAGAAATAGCAGTCGAACGTTCCTGAAATCAAAACCAGCTGACATGCAAAAGAGCAATTTTAAATTTGGAAATGTATTTTTGGATATACGATAAGAGGAGATGGTCACGATTGGAATGCGTCAGAATTGTAATGATATTTGGTCGACGACAGACGAGAGGTGAAAGTATCTACATTCAACGTCCTTCATGTTTTTTCCTGCTTTTTTTATGGTGCCCCACATTTTGCTCTCCCTCTCTCTATCTGTGTGTGTGTGTGTGTATAGGCTGTGTGGTAAGTAGCTTGCTTACCAACCACATGGTTCCGGGTTCAGTCCCACTGCGTGGCACCTTGGGCAAGTGTCTTCTACTATAGCCTCGGGCCGACCAAAGCCTTGTGAGTGGATTTAGTAGACAGAAACTGAAAGAAGCCCGTCGTATATATATATATGTGTGCGTGTGTGTGTGTTTGTGTGTCTGTGTTTATCTCCGCAACATCGCTTGACAACAGATGCTGGTGTGTTTACGTCCGTAACTTAGCGGTTCGACAAAAGAGACCGATAGAATAAGTACTAGGCTTACAAAGAATAAGTCCTGGGGTCGATTTGCTCGACTAAAGGCGGTGCTCCAGCATGGCCACAGTCAAATGACTGAAACAAGTAAAAGAGTATTTATATAGTGAGGACACATGGCCTAGTGGTTGGGGGTTGCAAAACACTTCATCTCACATTGCTCTGCGATCACCTCGACACCTGACACGTGGCCCACCGTGCACCTGTTCAAACATCATCGATTTGATGGAGAGAGTGAGCTAATGTGTAGCACGGACATTTTGATCACTATAAACAAATTACTTGTGAAGGTCGTTTCAACGAGAGAGTCCATCATTCATTCATATATATATTTGGAAAGAAACGTACTAAACAATGATGTGTGTAAATACAAGCTTGTTACCAGATCAAACATGCTTGAGGTATTATTAAAACCTGTAGGAAAGTCATTCACTAGATTTTGTCATGAAGAAAATTTGCAGCTGTAAACAGATAGGTCTAAACTCACCAAGTCAGTTTGCAGCGCTTCCTAACCAGCTTCGTAGATGCATGGATTTCGAAGTTGTTATTACTTCCTCAGTACCAGAGACTGGGAAGTTAGACGCTACGGACTGACAGGAGAGACAGGCTTCTCTTATTATACTGCTCAGCGCCTTTATTCTGTATTTTATTAACGGTGAGCCGCTGATTAGCGCAAGTAATTATAGTACGATGGCCAATCTGGTCACGGGCGCTGAGAACTGATTTCAAGTGTTTACATCTGTCTGTCTACAACAAAGAGTTTTCTCTATGACACAATACAGTAAATGACTTTGTTAAGGGTTCGAATATACCTCGAAGGAGCGAAAAGAGAGAGGGAGAGATATTGAAAAATAAGGGAAGGGGTTCTGAAAAATAAAGATGTCGAGAAATAGAGAGAGAGGTAGGGGGCTGAGAGACAGAGAATGAGTTAGGAAATAATGAGATATAGAGAGAAGGATATAAATAGGAGTGAACGAGAGAGAGAGAGGGGGGGTGAAGGAAATATTGAGAAATAAAGTGAGGGATTCTGAGAAGAAAGTGACAGAGAGAAAATGAAGAAGAGAGAATTAGGGAGAGACGTTTAATAAATAATGAGAAATAGAAAGAAGGATATAAGAAGTGAGAAAGAGGGAGAGAGAGATTGGGAAATAAAGGGAGAGAGATTCTGAGAAATAGAGATGTAAAGAGAGATAATGAGAACGGGAGAGAGAGAGAGAGATGGAGGTATGAGTGAGGAAGAGACCTCTAATAAATAATGAGACGTGGAGAGAAGGATATAACGAGGAGGATTGAAAGAGAGAAAGAGAGAGGGGGGAGATATTGAGAAATGGAGAGGAAGAGAGACAGACAGACAGAGAGGAATGGGAGAGAGAGAGAGAGTGAGAGGAGTGGAAATAGATGTTCGTTTGCCAATCGTAAACATTGTCTTTCCATCGTCACTCTCTTTCCGTCGTCACCACTCTCTCTCTGATCTCTCTCTCTTTTTCTCTTTCATTCTCTCAAAATCTGCCTCTTTCTCTCTCTCTCTCTCTCTCTCTCTCTCTCTCTTTCTCTTTC
>NC_069006.1:18343547-18344340 GCF_001194135.2 Octopus bimaculoides | reverse complement strand
TCTCTCTCTCTCTCTCTCTCTTTCTCTTTCATTCTCTCAAAATCTGCCTCTTTCTCTCTCTCTCTCTCTCTCTCTTTCATTCTCTCAAAATCTGCCCCTCTCTCTCTCTCTCTCTCTCTCTCTCTCTCTCTCGTCACTAGATAATATCTGGCGGGAATTCAGTTAAAATGGCAATAAACGCTGATGAGAATCGCTTCCACGGAATTACGTTGTCACCTGAAACACATTCCATCGATTGATGTTTCGGTAAGGAATAGAAAAATGTAATTTCGTTGGCAAATAACATAAATTGTGCAATAACAGAGAGCGAAAAGAAAGTGGTGGACAGGAGAGAGTGGGGAGAGATAGAGGTTAAATGAAGGAGGAGGAGGAGGGGGAGGAAACAGGAGAGAAAGAGACAGTTACAGGAAAGAAGAGAGGAATAGATAAAAATTGTAAGAAATGAGGCACGTTAAAGTAGTACGTATTTGTGCGCGCACACACACACCTGTATGTAAGTACTTCTGTATGTATGTATGTATGCATGCATGTATGTATATGTGTGTGCGGGTGCCTGTGTATGAGTGTGTGTGTGTGTTCGTGTGTGTCCCCCACATGTATGGTATATTGGATCTAACATACTAAATGTATGCCAAATATACACCACGACATACATGTATATTTATGTATTTGTATGCATATGTGTATATGTATGTGTCTAAGCATACGCGAATATATATACAAATATGTAAGTATGCATGCATGTACATACGTATGTATGTATGTGTATATATATATATATATATATATATAT
>NC_069006.1:18340932-18343046 GCF_001194135.2 Octopus bimaculoides | reverse complement strand
AGAGAGAGAGAGAGAGAGAGAGAGAGAGAGAGAGAGAGAGAGAGAGAGAGATAGATAGATAGATAGATAGATAGATAGATAGATAGATAGATAGATAGATGTGAAGCATTTGAAGCTCGAAGAATTGAACAATCCATCTTAAAACGAGCACTTCGTAGACAGGACTTCACTACAATCCCAGGCACTTTACTGCTTTAAAATATTTGTAAGATCTGCAATAGAGATTGTTTGTCAAGAGCAGGACTTGCTAGTCGTATAAGATCTCACAACAGTATTTATTAATTAAAGAGATGGCCTTCTTCTGTAAAGAAGTGGCAGTCATCATATAGTTTAAATTTACAGAAAAACAAAGACGTAGACAGGTGTGGGAACAAGCAACTGTATTAGTTTGACGCTCGAGAAAAATGGAAAAGTTTTTTTTACGTTTCGAACCTACGCTCTTCGCCAGAGAGGAATCAGAGGAAATAAATGGAGAGAGTATGAATAAAAATGTGTTAGTTCAGTGGTCCAACGTAACCGCATGTGGATCGTTGGCGATTATTTTCCTCCGTCTTCCTTTTCTCTTGGACTTTCCTCCGTTTCCTGTTTCTGACGAAGAGCTTTGCTCGAAACATTAAACTACCTTTCTTTCCTTCCCTGAGCATCTGCTAATAATTTGCATGTACCATATGCTCGCGTTGTTGTTTTTTTTTCATGTGTTTTTCCTCGTTTCTCGGATTAACTATATATATACATACATACATCACAGCTGCATCCTCGTTACACGAGAAAAGCCATTGCCAAGAAGACTTAATGAAATGATTCATGACTGTTGCCATGTGATGCCCTTATATGACTTTTAAACCAGGCCAAGCTTTTACACATTTTATTACATACTAGACAACTGTGCTGGCTGGCAGGAGAACCAGGTGCCACCATATGCACTCATTTACATATATACTCGTATGCATATACATATAAAATAGTAGCATGAAATATGAATTCAGAGTATCATGCAGCTCCTCATTCGGAATCGGCTATCAGTCTACAAATAAATTAATTAGAATTTAATGTAACGTAATGGTCTCCATGTAATTGAAAATCCATAAAATCCGAGCGATAAAATTTTCAGTAGAAAATATATAAAACTTAAAGCCTGGAAGTGTGAGAGGTGAAGATGGGTTTCTTTATCCACATCAATGATTTCCATAAGATTACAGCCGTTTCGTAACTTTCTTCGTGTGATATTAATTTCAGTATGCCAAAAAAACTACAGGTACATTTTTGCATCAATACGAATGCGCGGAA
Source organism: Octopus bimaculoides (assembly GCF_001194135.2). Lineage (NCBI taxonomy): Eukaryota > Metazoa > Mollusca > Cephalopoda > Octopoda > Octopodidae > Octopus > Octopus bimaculoides. The sequence continues at coordinate 18,341,759 of NC_069006.1, read as the reverse complement.
TTATACAAGACAACTGCATAGTCACAATTAGTGAAAATAAAGAAAGCTATGCATATGTGTGAACGCGTGTGTACGCACGAATACATACCTGTATATGTACAACACATACACATCTACTGACACACACATACACATACTTGTGTAATGCGAGCCGTACATTTGTGTATGTATGTGTGACGGTGTAACTGTACAAGAGTTTCTCATACTATCTCCCTCTATCTCCCCTTCTCTATCTCCCTCCGCTCTCACTTTTTCTCCCTCTTGTTCCCCCTCTCCCTCTCCTTTCTTTCCCCCCCCCCTTTGCTATCTCTCCCCCTCTCTCTCATTTATATATATATAATTATACATACATATTACACACATATACATGTATGCAAGTATGTACTTATGTGCGTATTTATTGGTGGGTTGTTGGATGAATAGAGAAGTGAATAGATGGAGGAATGTATGTGTGTGTGTATATATTCATATATCTTTAGAGGGGGAGCGCGCGGAAGGAATATATTCACGCATTTTGATAGACGCATACATGTGCGTGTGTGTGTCTGTGTGTGTGTTACCCTCACTGCTTACCCTCACCACGACCCTCACTTCCACCAGCGACAACGACAACAACAACAACAACCCCACTACCAAAAAGAGAAACAAACTAAGGCAATTTGTTTTTTACTGTATTGCAGTTCAGAAATGCTGGAAGTCGACAAAGTCGTTTCTCAGAACAGTCGCCATTTTGTAATTGATTTATACATTATATATTTACCAACGAGGAGAGGACATATATATATATATATATATATATGTGTGTGTGTGTGTATGTGTGTGTGTGT
>NC_069006.1:18329774-18340601 GCF_001194135.2 Octopus bimaculoides | reverse complement strand
TATATACACATATTACAGACATAAACACACGCACACACGCATATATGTATGTATGTATGTATGTATTTGTTGTATATACATACATATATATACATACCTGCACACACACGCACACATGCTTATACATTCGTATTCTATGATTTTTATATTCTACTCTTTTTGGCAATTAGATTCTTTTCTACTCTAGGCACAAGGCCCGAATTTGGGGGGAGGGGGGGGTTAGTCGATTAAATCGACTCCAGTACGCAACTGGTACTTAATTTATCGAACCCGAAAGGATGAAATGCAAAGTCGACCTAGGCGGAATTTGAACTCAGAACGTAAAGACACACGAAATACTCCTAAGCAGTTCGCTTGGCGTGCTAACGTTTCTGCCATCTCACCGCCTTCTTTTATTAATTAAATTGATTATCCTCATATCCACATACACACGCACACGCACTCTCTCTCTCTTACACACACACTCATACACTAACATACACACACACATATACACACAAACAGACAGACATACATGCATACATACATGCATACATACAGACAGACATACGTACATGCATTGATTTATTTATATATTTATCAATATATTTATTGAGAATTAATTGACATTTTGTCTGTCGACTTAGCAACGACAGACAAAATTACTTCCAAACCGATCTGTAAAGTATTTGATGTTAACAATTTGCTAAAACTGAAATACGGAGACGCCAAGAGGGATTTCCATAAATGATTTAACATTGAGATTACTCACAACAGCCGCAGTTGTATTTATTGATTGGTCTCTGCATGTATATCTATCGTTTGTTTTGTATGCGTATGTGCCATATGTTTATGTGTATGTGTGCGTGCATGCATGCGTTTGTGTGTGTGTGCGTGTGTATGTGTCTGTACATATTTATGCGTATATGTTTTATTTTATGAAAGTATATATATATATATATATATATACATATATGCATATATACACACGTGGTCTGATCACTAAGTATCCGGACTGTTGCCATAGTAACGAAGCTATAACGCGCAAAGTGAAAGCCGCTTGGAACAGATTGACCTTGAACTTTGCCATACATGTGCACTAAGTTTCTACGTTCAACCTCACTTCTGCTATTTACAGCATTGCTTGGAAGGAACGTGCGTAGCGTGTGAACGTCGCATTGAACATGACAGAGTAAGTTGAGCAGAGAGTGAAATGCTTATGTAGGCCTGCATATATGTACAAATACAGGCATACATATATGTTTGTGTATGCGTGCGTGCGTGTGTATGTCCGTGTGCGTGTGTGTGACAGCAAAGGATAAGAAGCTGCTGTAAGAATAATAAAATGATCTACGCAGGATTCAGAAGAATTAAGGTTTTCATTTTTTTGTATTTGAGAACCAAGAAGAAAGAAGACTGTTCCGTAAACAGATGTTTCATGGAAAGAAATTATTGGATTATTGGACTTGAATCACTTTTTACAGGAGGTGGGGTGGGGGAGGGCGACAGTAACAGTGAAATGATGGGGATTTGCTGAAAGACGAGTCACTCGATTTTTAACCCTAAGAAGAGGAATATGAGATTAAAGTTGGGCAGGTCAGCAGCCATTAAAATATAGAGAGAATAAAATTCAAATTACGACAAATGTAAACAAACAAACGAAGTTTGCTTTTAGAAGCGTTGAGATGTCTTTTAGAAAGTTAAAGAAGTGATTTTAAGTTCTCATTTAAAATCACTTCTTTAACTTTCTCAGAGAGAATAAAGATTAAAAAAAGCTGCAGTGTGTATAACGTTTATAATATATACACAAAGATGGGATGGCACGAGCTGTAATATTTTGTTTCAAGAAATATCTCAATGAGACTTGAGTGTGAAAATCACAAGGCTTCGCTCAGACCACCAGTGGATCGCCAGACACGGTGTTTCGACTTGATTTACGCTCCTCAGTGGCAAATGCTCTGGACGTTCTGAACAAATCCTAAAAATGCTTCTGCTGATATAGAAATCAGTGAACAAATTAGTTACTGGTTTATGCAAATACTTGACAGGATAGAATTAATAGACGCATTTGAAATAGTATTAGATTAAAACACCAGTGTGTATACCAACGTAAGGTGGCTAGGTGGCAGATACGTTAACACGTCGTCGAAATGCTTAACAACATTTCGTTCGTCTTTACGTTCTGAGTTCAAATTCTGCCAATATCGACTTTGACTTGCAGAGGTGATAAAATAAATACCAGTTGAATATTGGGGTCGATGTAATCGACTAGCACCCTCAGCCGAAATTGCTGACTTTGTATCAAAATTTGAAATCAATGTGGGTACACAGGTAGAACAGCACTGGCTGTAATATTTTGTCTCAGAAAAACATCTCAAAGAGACTTGTGTGACTTGGCTCAGAACGGCAGTGGATCGCTACACTCGGTGTTTCGACGTAATTTGATCTCCTCAGAGACGAATATAGAAGTAATTTTAATCGCTTAATCAAAAGAGAAAGCACTGCGACCTAATCTATTTTAGAGCCTTGCCACTAGTGGTAAGGAAGAATGTACGATCTGAATACTTCCAACAAAGTCAACTCCACTAATGATCCCTAAATGGGTTATCTCACCCGTGACACACTTCTGCATAGTTTTCATTCAGAAAGGCACTAACTTTCCCCGAATCAATGATAGAAAATTTTTTTCCCAATATGCTGACCAGTGAGATCGAAACCAAAACGTCGAAACTAAGTGGTTACTAAACGAACCTTTTTAACCAACCTCAAAGCCAATGCCTGAATGTGGCTTGTATTATGAAGTGTAAGTCAAGAAGATAATAGACGTAAATTTAATCCAACATGGCTGCGCTTCATACTATGAGTACCGGTGACTGTTTAATGATTTCAACATAATTTTCAACTAATTGAATGGCGTATTGACCGTTTGAGCAACTTTAACTTCCGGCAGCCATCTTAGAGAGGCAATTAGACGTTCAATAAAGCTTAATTGTATCTATTATTATCGTGGTTTGTCTTAGTCGTAAATCTACTCCTCTCTCTCCTCCACCCTCTTAATCTACGATGTCAAAATGGTGTCATATCTGTAGCTTTTATATCACGGATTATCTAATTAAATATTATCAAAGACAAATTAATTTCTTACCCTAATTTCCTGTTCTGCACAGCATCGCAGCCGTAATCTTGCACTAATTGTACAAGGAGAATGAACGTGAGAGAGAAAGAGAGAGAGAGAGAGAGAGAGAGAGAGAGAGAGAGAGAGAGAGAGAGAGAGAGAGAGAGAGAGAAGCAGGATTCTAAGATGGCTGGCTGATGTAGTTCGTGAGTAAGGGAGGGAAAGAGGGATGGGGTGAAGGAGCGAGGATGGGGCGTTTGAGTGAGTGGCTTTAGTTGTTTCACAATAAATGTGATTCTAATACTCCTCAACCTTTGGAAATTGATGTTAACCGCCTCAAACTATTCTAAATTGTAATTAACGCGCTGCAGTACACAATGGTAAATGGCGAATGATTAAATGAATAATAATAATAACGACAATAATAATGATAATAATAATAATAATAACGATAATAATAATCCTTTCTACTGGAAGCACAAGGCTTCAAATTTCGGGGAAGGGATTAAGTCGATTACATCTACCCCAGTGCGTAACTGGTACTTAATTTATCAATCCCGAAGGGATGAAAGGCAAAGTCGAACCCGGCGGAATTTGAACTCAGAACGTAAAGACGGGCGAAACGCCGCTAAGCATTTATCCCGGCGTGCTTACGATTCTGCCAGCTTGCTGCCCTTATAATAATAATAATAATAATAATAATGATGATGATGATGATGATGATGATGATAACAAGACTGAGAGAGCGCAAACCTCCGTCAAGGCAACGCCAACGTCCTCTCAACAGTTAGCCAGTGAGGATTTTTAAAATGATAATATCTGAAATAAACTCGACTGTTCTCACAAACGAGAATCCTAAAAATGAACCCGACCGCTCTCAAAAATTAAGTAAAAAACCGGAGAAATAATCCAGAATCCTTGTCCGATACCTGATCGATCCCAATGGTAGTCATGGAATGTGAAGGTGGCTGTAGAAAATTTAGTAACAGTAATAAATAGTTTATCCTTATCTAATACCAGCCGAAGTTAACAAATTCACCATTCAAAGGCGGAGGTAATAAGTTCAACTCAGGAATTTTTCAATGAATAGCATGAGACCTTTTTATTTTCTCTTCTCTTAAATTCCGGCCTTCCTTTAGTATTCCTGTTGTTTTAGATCGATGTATAGATGTATGTATATATGTAAGTATACTGTAAAGTGTTAATATGTATGTATAATATATATATATGTTATAAAAATATGTTGGTGTTACTTCTGAACAGTTTTGCTGCCGTTTGTCTATGTAGTTTGATTTCTTCATCCATCAGTTTCTACTAAGATCGAGACGCGAGTAAAATTAATGATAGAGAAACGGAAATAAAACTCTGGAAACAGCCTAAATTGAGAAAAACGTGAAACTGAACGCAAGATCGTAATCATGTAAAGCAAAGTAAATTAGGTAAAAAAAAAACCGGAGAAATAATCCAGAATCCTTGTCCAGTACTGGATCGAACCCGAAATCTAATCAGTTCGTGCCAGTCACGAGGCCAAACATCTCTGGAAGTTTCACCCGAATCCATCCAACGGTTCTTGAGATATCTTGTCTACGGACAAACAAACAAACACAACTGAAAACAATACCTCCGCTTTGGCGAAGGCGGAGGTAATGATAATCAAACTGATTGGAAGTGTCATCAAACTGATTGGAAATGTCATCAAACTGATTGGAAGTGTTATCATGTACATTGTTCTGTCTTGGTATAAAAGATGGGCTACAGCAAATATTCTGCTTAATACCACAGATTTGCTTGTCAGTTGTTTGACCTGAACCAGTTGAGCATGTCCCTTGGTGGTTGACGATATGTGCATCTCTGATCAAGAGCAATTGTAGTGGGGGAGCATCATAGCCATGTGTTGTGAGGAATTCTTTGGGATTTGGATACTTCACCTCTGGAAACATGGGTGTTTTGTTCAACATTCTTAAACAACCTTTATTCAAGGACGATTTGAGCGGGATGGGCTATTCAACCTGAAGAAAATCCTAACTGGGCCCCATCTGCAAGGTCATGCACAGTTTATCTTGATATGAGATTGCCGTGTCGCGCACATATTGTTGTGATGGATGTGTCTGGTGTACCCATATCAGGCGGGTAGTCATGATGGGTATATTGGGCGTCGTATAACTGTATCTCAGTGTCACTTTGATGGCATACGCTGCTCTTTCACACAATAATAATGATAATAATAATAAAATTTCATTCTATTATCATCATAAGGCCTGGAATTCTTTCTGGTAAAGTAGTATAGTCAACTGAATTGACACTAGTCCTGGGCTGGTATTTATTTTATCGACCCTGAAAGAATGAAAAGAAAACTGTTTAACTCTGGTGCCGATGTAATCGGCTTAACCCCTTCCCCGAAATTACTGGTATTGTGACAAAATTTGAAATTAATATATATCTGTATATAAAGCGGCGAGATGCAGAATCATTAGCACGCCGGACAAAATGCTTAGCAGCATTTCGTCTGTCTTTCCATTCTGAGCTCATATTCCACCGAGGTTGACTTTGCCTTTCATCTTTTGGAATAGATAAAATAAGTACAAGTTGAACACTTGTGCCGAAATTGTTGGTTTTGGGCCAAAATATGCAAACTATGACATAATGTTTATAAACAATATGCGTGCGTATAAGTGTGTGGACGTGCAGATGTGTATGTATGTGTGTGAATGTATATGCACATACAGGCATGTGTGTGTATATAAGAAGCTATGCATGTGTCGGTGTTGAATAACCGAAATATTGTAGGCTAGTTGACTGAGTACAGTTGCTAATGAGAATCACACGAAGTTATATATTTACCTCTGCATGGCTGGGTGGAGAGGGGATTTTATGACTCTGATATTGGTTGGTTTGGTGCATTTTGTGAGTTAATTGGGAGACTACAGGCAAATACGTATCTTTTAGTATGAATTTATATGTACGAATATATATATATATATTTACATGTATGCATGTATGTGTGTGTGTGTATATATATATATATATATATATCTATATATATATATATTTATATTTACATTATGCATGTATGTGTGTATATATATATATATATATATATATATATATATATATATATATATATATATATATATATATATACTTATATATATGTGTGTGTACGTGTGCATGCATGTATATATGTGAATGTGAGTGTGTGTGTGTACGTAAAGATGGATAAATATGTATCTAAAGATTATATAATATAAAGTTATGTACACATGTGCGTGTGTGTGTGTGTGTATGTGTGTGTGTGTGTGTGTATAGAGGGAGAGAAGGTGAGAGAGAGAAGGACTTAGATAAAATATTCTACACATGTGCGCATACACTCATATAAGCATACATCTATATATGTATATCGAATGTAATTACTCCGTCTTCACAGATGATTACCGTCTGTTGGTGCTTCCACGATATCAAGCTCAATTCTGACTCGTCCATGACCTCCCAGATAACTATTCAGTCCTTCAGCTCTATCACTTAGTTCTGCACACGTAGTCACTCTTCCATCGTCGTACGACAAACTAGAATGACAGATGACAAATGCGGTCACCATAAAGAGACATCCGTACATCATTAGGTTATAGTGATAAACGCTTGTACGATATGAGGACAACATTCTGAGTCTACGTGATTAGCCCCGAGTGACAGACTGAAGCGAGATGACCTGGGATCGTGTGAAACCGCGAGTTTTACATCAGTGTCCCGCTCCTACAAGGATCTTATGAAAACAGTCAAGGGCCACTCACTCCCAGGGGTTTTATTTCGTTGGCCGTTGACTCTTCTGAGTTTCTCCGCCCTTCGACGAGTCATTTTTATCATCCCGTAGGGTGTTGAAAAGCTGCCATACTCAATAATGGTGTTGACCGCTTAGTCGCCGAGGACCCGACCATGCACCATACATGCATGCACACATATGCACATGAAGATAGACACAAACACACATACATACGTACGTAACACACTGCTTAAATACCAATCTTGAGAAATTAGGCTTCGATGACTACGGAGCCAATCTTTCATTGAAACTATAAAAATTTCGGGCCTTGTACCTAGAGTAGAAAAGAATATTCCGCCATTTTCAGAAGCAACAACTACACGTTCATTTACTCCGCAGTATACCACACCTATTACACACATACACACACCTATTATACACATACACACACACACATGCGCTACCCTAATATCCACCCAGCTGTTCTCAGTCGCTAATTAACAAATAGTTAATCCTACCAAAAGGAATTCGCACATTTACTCTTATTTATTTGTAAGTAATCAAAATCAGAACCATATTCATATATGTTCATCGCCATTGCTATTAATATCCCTGCTGATATACCTAATCAGAACGCCCGTCTGTCTGTCAATCTGTTTGTCTGTCTATGTAACTGTCTATCTAATTATCTAACGAGCTAGCTATATGTCTGCCTGCCTGCTTGTCTATTTATCTTTTTTTTTTTTTTTTTTTTTTTTTTTTTACTTATTTCAGTCATCAGACTACAGCCATGCTGGGGCACAGCCTTGAAAAGTTTTAGTCGGATGAATCGACCCAAGTCTTTATTTTTATTTATCTATTTATTCACTGTAAAGCCTGGTATTTATTCTGTTGGCCTGTTCTGCCGAACAGCTAGGTTACGGGGGACGTAGACACACCAATACCAATTGGCAAGCGGTGGTGGGGAACAAACACGTCAATAATAGTAACTTTTGTACAGGGTGTTCAAAAAGTCTCTCACCAGTGAATTTTTTCATCCTGCGCATCACCATGGCGCTACTTCAAGAGTTTTTCGGTGAACGGATTATTTAGAAGGGACTTTGGCCACCAAGATCACCTGATTTAACACCGCCAGATTTTTTTTTTCTGGGGAGCAAGTAAAAGATCAGTGTACAAGAATCGCCTGAAAACCATTAAATACTTACTGCGGAGAGACCTTTTGAATACCCTATAGATGTCATAAGCGGTATATTGTTAGATGTTTTCAGTACAAATAAGTATCTTTTAGTCTTAAGTTACGAAATGACTTATTTGTGGACTATCTTCTCCATTTTGACTTTTTAATTTTATGAGACTGTTTATAGACATATATATATTGATGATCTTCCTATCAATATATCCGGTTAAACCCAGTTGGCATCTGGATTGTTTTTAACAATCCCTTACGGAGATATTGCCGCCTCTAAACGCCAGTGTTGAATGGTGGCAACTGATGAAGGAAATGTTCTCTATGTGGCCTGTGTGTTTTCTGTACTTGTTTATCATTTTGTCTACGTTTTGTTTGCAATGTCCTGTACCCAGATATGCATCTATATATACAGGTGGATGTAGGTATGTACATACATGTACGTATATATGCATATACTCATTTATTATTTGTATATATATATGTGTGTGTGTGTTTGTCTGTCTGTGTTTGTCCCTGCCACTATCGCTTGACAACCGATGTTGGTGTGTTTATGTCTCTATAACATAGCGGTTCGGCAAAAGATACCGATCGAATAAGTATACTAGGCTTACAAAGAATAAGTCCTGGGGTCGATTTGTTCGACTAAAGGCGGTGCTCCAACATGGCCGCAGTCAAATGACTGAAACTAGTAAGAGAATAAAAGAATAAAAGAAAATCTGTTCGTAATTCATCAGACCAAGAATTAGAATATTCCTGATGAAACATGTATAATGCAGAATCCATGATACTAAAAAAGTTTTCAGTTTTCCGTTTTCAGATATAGATGTGTATATCTACACATATACGTGTGTGTGTGTGGCGTGTATGTATGGTGTGTAAGTGTGTATAGGAAGAGCTTGGGACCAAAGACCTTTCCATTTTTTCCTGAGTGTCAAACTAATACACCACGTTTATTGTTCACTCACCTGTCTCTACTGTCTCTTGTACAATTTTGAACCACACACACACACACACACACACACACACACATACACACACACACACACATACACACACACACACACATACATACACACACACGAACACACACACACATTTATGCATGTATATATGTATGTATGTATATGTGCACGACGTGCTTCTATCAGTTTCCGTCTACCAATTCCACTCACAAGCCTTTGGTCGGCCGAAGGCTATAGTAGAAGACACTTGCCCAAGGTGCCATGGTGTGGGACTGAACCCTCGCTTGATTTAGATTGCGTTGACCAAGGTGACCACCTCTGGTTCGGAAAAATCGCTAAACCGGAATGGCTTTGGAAAATCGATGTTGTACCCGTACTATACCACTTCTTCTCCACTGCATCACTATAGTTGTACACTACCACACAACTACCACCCTAGTACACCACTACAGTGGTATACTACGGCACAACTAGTGCACTACTAAAGTACTTCACCACACTACTACATCCCAAACATCACCTTTTCCACTGCCATCGCCACCACCTACATCAAAACAGTCATCAACCACCACCACCACCACCACCATCATCACCGTTGTTGTCATCAACACCACCACAACCACCGTCAGAACCATTACTTCCTCCACCACTATCACCATCAATATCATCTCAACCCACAATACCACCACCCTTATCACCGTCTCTAACTCCACCACCACCACCATCAACAATACTATCCTCTCCACCATTATTACCACCACCACCACCACCACAACCACCAACAACAACACACCACCTCAACCAGCGTCAGCACCGCTTTCTTTATCATCACTTCCTCCACCACCACCATCAATACTATCATCTCCACCATTGCCGCCACCGCCGACTCAGCCACCACCTCCACCACCACCACCACCACCACCACCATTACCGCCGTCGCCACCAACACCTGAACCTCTATTTCCGTTCCGTTCCAAAGTATGTTAACAGTTGTGCCAAGGAGCCAGTGCTGCGAGAAAGAGAGGCGCTGCTTTGCCCTCCCATGTGGTTAACAAGCTATTAGTATTTTCACACGTGGCGTTGAATTACTTACACATACATGAACAACAACAACATCAATAACAACAACTACGATGGTAGCAGCAACAGTAGCAGCAGCAACATGATGAAGATGAACAGTCAAGTACTTTGTGTGTGTGTGTGTGTGTGTTTGTAAAAAAGTTGTTTGACTCAAAACGCTATGAGAATGGATATTACATTAAGTTAAGCGCCAAGTTTCGCGGTTTTTATTTCATACATACATGAATATGTGTGTGTGAGTGATTGTATGAACTATACATACATACACAAATATATATACATTATATATACAATTAAAAGGGTAAAGGTTTATCAATTTATTAATTTATTAATAAATTAACAATTAATAATTTTACCAAGCTGAACTTCGGTATGCGGTGAAGCAACTATTTGCTGATCCCTTAATTATGTTTATACATTATATATATATATAAAATCAAAATAAGCAACAAGGATTTTAAAGATGGTTGCAGTACGCACGTTTCATGCTACTCCATTTATTTAAGTAATGTGAGCATTACATTAAATGCAATATGTAGAGCAATCTTCAGCTGCACGAAAATGCAGAAAATTACAGTAGAATAGAGATATTATTATTGTGGCAACATTTCAAATCCAAGTGGGAGGAAGAATACATAAAAATCCATCTTGACATAGCCAAGTCTATCAGGCTAGTAATTGATCACCTAGTTTTTGGAATGGTTTTTAGATAATACCATACCATACTATATTCTGGTGCCTAAAC
>NC_069006.1:18326380-18329291 GCF_001194135.2 Octopus bimaculoides | reverse complement strand
GGGGGGGGGGTCATCTTTGTGCGGTGAGCCCGCGCACTGCCAGTTCGCCGCCCTCGGCCCGGAGCTATTAGTAGAAGACACTTGCCCTTGGTACCATACAGTAAGACTGAACCCGGAACCACGTGGTTTGGAAGCAAACTTCTTACCACATTGCCACACGTGTACCTCTCAGGGAAGTATTTCAACATATATGTACACGAAGTAATATCACAGAAATTTGCTTGGAGAAGTAGTTATGTCATGCAGTATGGAGGATATGACAGAGTGATAGAGTGATATCACGTTGATATTTATTTCACGCTGCGTAAATAAGCGATATATTTTCGGTTTTAAGGTTGATATGTAACATTTATACGCGGTGTTTATTTTAGATGTTGTCAGAAGTCAATAAAGAGATTGATACAGCGATATCAGACATATTGAAGACTGGAGTTATCACACACATTATAAGAGGACATTATTCAATGTGGAAAAAAATCTTATTATTACTACTACTACTATTAGGGTGGCGAGCTGGCAGAATCGTTAGCACGCCGGACAGAATGCATAATGGCATTTCGTCCGTCCTTACGTTCTGAGTTCAAATTCTACCGAGGTCGACTTTGCTTTCCTCCTTTCAGGATCGATAAATTAAGTAGCAATTGCGTACTAGGGTTGATCTAATCGACTGTCCTCCCCCCCTCCTCCCTCCCCCAAAATTTCGGACCTTGTGCCTAGAGTAGAAAAGGTATTTCGCCCGTTGCTACGCTCTGAGTTCAAATTCCGCCGAGGTTGAGACTTTACCTTTCATCCTTTCGGGGTCGATTAAATAAGTACCACTTACGCACTGGGGTCGATGAAATCGACTTAATGCCTTTCCCCAAATGTGAGGCCTTAGGCTTCCAGCTGAAAGGTTTTTTATTATTGTTGTTGTTGTTATTATTATTATTACTTGTTGTGATGATGGTAGCAACAGTAGTAGCAAGTAGTAGTAGTAGCAGCAGCAGTAGTAGTAGTAGTAGTAGTAGTAGTAGTAACATCTGGTGTGAGTAGATATGCTTTCACCTCGCTTCAAGGATTTTGTAGATGTTTATTTTTTTCTAGAACTGAAGAAGATTATTTACTTTGTGGATGATAGTTTTCAACAGAGTATCTCCAGGAAAGCACCGGAATCTACTCCATATGAGATAGACAGAAACTCATTTTTGGATACAATTTTATTTTTTCTGGCTCCGTTTTGTATTTCCTCGCAAGATACTCAAAATGGCTTCTCGCAAGGCAAACACTCCCTTCAAACAAACAAAAAAGGTGCCAAGAAGTGAAAGCAGATACAAATATACAGGGAACAAAACAAAATTTTTTTAAATGTAATTTAACTTCACAGAAAGATTTAGTCATTAAAAAAGATAGTGACATTTTAACGTTCAAAAACATGAGATTGAACAATTTAAACACTGATTTTGATCCTATGTTGCTCATACAGTTGAAAATAGACTTTAAGACATGTTTTATTGAAGATTTAGTGATAATAGTATGAAGTACAGAAGTGTGTAGTAATCATTGTTAGAAAATCGAGTTACATTTGTAGATACATTTAAACTATGAGGAGGATTGTATCAAATTCCTTTTCTATTTTTCTGTTCAGTATCATTTCATATGGGTTGTTCCATACATTTCAGTTTTCCATTACAACCGTCTCTGTCTAGGGCTTTAATGTACCAGGGGAAACTTTTTGGAATATTTCTCTGTCTGATGATAATTTAGGTTTAGCTCTATTAGTATTGTCTGTAATGTGCTGTATACTGGTGAGCTGGTAGCTATGGTTCCTATTATATAGATTGTTACTTCTTAGTATGACTTTAAACTGCATCCAGTAGTGGGGCCCTGCTTCGAGAGTTCCAGGGTTTTAAGGAGTGTGAAACCACCTCTTAGCCACTATTGTCCCCAGGTCTATTCTGACCCGGAGCAGTAGCACCTGTCAGAGTCCCAGATGCGGGTTAATTACTATGTTATGGAAGGAACTTCATGCACAAATCCTCACTGCTTTGTGAGGGCCTTGAGAAAGAAAAAAGCTACCGGAATCAACCGTGACAGTAAATTAAGGAGTGGAGTCCCTCGAGCTGTCTGGTACCTTCTATGACACCCTTCCTGGAACTCCAGGATAGATGGAGCTCTCCAGACCTATAAGACAATCCACCTAGGAGAAGGTCACTAAAATTTAAAACCTACAGCTTGCTGGTCACCGCAGCAGTCTTATTACATACATACATACATACATACATACATACAAACTTGGATAGACAGACAAACAGAGAGAGACACACACACACACAAATATATATGTTGTTGGCACTTCCGGTCAACGGAACGGCCTGCTCGTGAAATTAACGTGCAAGTGGCTGAGCACTCCACAGACACGTGTACCCTTAACGTAGTTCTCGGGGATATTCAGCATGACACAGTGTGACAAGGCTGACCCTTTGAATTACAGGCACAACAGAAACAGGAAGTATGAGTGAGAGAAAGTTGTGGTGGAAGAGTACAGCAGGTTTCGACACCATCCCCTGCCGGAGCCTCGTGGAGCTTTAAGTGTTTTCGCTCAATAAACACTCGCAACGCCCGGTCTGGGAATCGAAACCGCGATCCTATGACCGCGAGTCCGCTGCCCTAACCACTGGGCCATTGCGCCTCATATATATACAAATACACACCATATATAAGTGTACACACGCATATGTATGAATGTATGTGTGTGTGTGTGTGCGTTGTTTGAGTGTGGAAGAAAGGGTTGAGCCGAGTTGTTTCCAGCTTCTCCATTTCGATGAGATCAATGCTGTGTAATTATTTCCAAGACATACGACTGAACTCGTAAAAACGACGTAAGACGAAACATTTTAAAAACTTTATTAGCTTATATCTGTTGTAATAAATG
>NC_069006.1:18321968-18322554 GCF_001194135.2 Octopus bimaculoides | reverse complement strand
CTCTCTCTCTCTCTCTCTCTCTCTCTCTCTCTCTCTCTCTCTCTCTCTCTCTCTCTCTGTACAGCAGAATCTCTTTCTCTTTTCTTCTGTCTTCCTCCATAGCTCTTCCTGGTCGGCAACCAAAGCAATGCAGTTATCTCTCTCTCTCTCTGTTCCTTTCTCCTCCTCTCTCTCTCTCTCTGTTCCTTTATCCTCCTCTCTTTCTCTTTCCTCCCCTATCTCTCACTACGTGTAAATGCGTGTGTGTGTGTGTGTGCGTGAGATAGTTTGTGGCTAGATACAGATATATATAAACACACACCTATATAGTATACATACATGCTTGCATACATACACATACATAAATACATATACACCCACACACATGTATATATATTCACATATGAATATACGTGCATGTACATATATATATATATATATATATATATATATACATGCACATATATCCATGTGTGCGTATATATGTATATATATATATATACATATATATACATATATATACATATGGATATACTAGATAGCGAGAGATAGATAGATAGATAGGTAGATAGGTAGATAGATAGATAGATCATTAGGTATATATATA
>NC_069006.1:18316454-18321893 GCF_001194135.2 Octopus bimaculoides | reverse complement strand
ATATATATATATATATATATAAAAGACGCAAAATAGCTAGTTGTAAGATCTGAAAAAGACATCAGAATAGTAACCATACTAACAAGTAAAGCCAATCGCTACCTCGAAGTGCCTGTTCCATGTGACTACCAGTTTAACCCCAGGCAGATCTTCCGCCTGCTAGTTATCGGTGCGACTGTGCATCCTTTATATACAATATGCATTGCTAGTAGGGAGGCCGAACCCCTACCATCCTCTAACAGACAACCGGATCTCGAGACTGACTATTTTTCCATCTCGCTGGCTTATCCTCAGACGGGAGCACACGGACCCGGTCACCCGATTGATAGTCAGGCTCTACTCCAGCCAGCCACATTGTTGGCATGCTTTGGTTATATATATATATAGATAGACATGTTTTTTATATATCCAAGATTTCAAGACCGCATCAGAACGTTCGAGTTTTACATTCATAATTAATTATATTTATATTATGTGTGGTGCCTTAACAATGCCTGTCGTTCTCCGAGGATTTCAAAGATTAGCTGCTCGACATTTGAGTGTGAAAGTTTTCTCCTGTACGTAAATGTCAGAAAAAAAGAGATATCTTTTGCTAGTATCTCTTCACCGCTCTGTGATTACTGAATTCCCCAAGAGAAACTTAATAGCTCTAAAGCAAATCTGCTTAACATTTTGAGAATTAAACAGTGAATCAGTATGTTTTTTTTTGTGCAAACGAACCAAGAAATGTCTTCGTTTTTTCTTTCTTTCTGTGGGGGTTGCAAAGGCTTTATGGCTGGATAGTAAGAAGCTTGCTTCCCAACCAGATAGCTTCGGTTTCAGTTCTACTGCGTGGCACCATGAACAACAGTCTTCTACTGCAGCCTCGAGCAGACCAAAGTCGTGTGAGTAGATTTGGTAGCCGGAAATAGAAAGAAAATAATCATATATATATTTATTTGTCTGAGTGTTTTTATGTTTGCGTTTGGCGCTCCCCACTGTGTGACAACCGATGTTGGGAAACTAGTGGGTCACCAAAGCGACCGATAGCATAAGGACCAGGATTAAAAAAGTATAATTGGCGGGGTCGAAAGTTTCGACTAAAATTCTTCAAGGTGGTGACCCAGCATGGCTGCAGTCTAATGACTGAAACATGTAAGAGCATGTATGAAGGACATCCACATAATTTACGGTTGCGAAATTCACTCACGATGTTCTAGACAATGACAGTAGAAGCCACTTGTCGGA
The DNA here is from genome assembly GCF_001194135.2 of Octopus bimaculoides. Classification (NCBI taxonomy): domain Eukaryota; kingdom Metazoa; phylum Mollusca; class Cephalopoda; order Octopoda; family Octopodidae; genus Octopus; species Octopus bimaculoides. Next base: position 18,320,666 of record NC_069006.1, on the reverse strand, counting down.
GGTGCTACGTAGTGGGACCGGATCAGACACCATATGGCTGCACAACGAATTTATTAACCGCAAGACCACGAGTACTCCTACACGCACACAAGGGCCCGCGCACAAACACATACACACATACAAACACGCATACACACATTTATATATGCATACATACATACATACATACATACATACATACATACATACATACATACATTCTTTTCCAAAGAACGAACACAATTTAGAAAAAACAATCCTCAGTATAAAACAACAAAAAGTTGCTACAACTTCAACATCAACAGCAACTACAACAACAGTAACAATTTCAACAATATGGCTTCCAACATGAAATAAAGGAAGAACTCTCTTGTTTGGGTGTAATTTGATGAGAGAAAATCTTGCTTTCACCCCTCAAGCTGAACATTAACCTAATATCACAACGTGTAGAGATTGTGTAGCAACGATTGTTCATTAAGTAACCTTAAAAAACTTTGTTTCTTTATATATCTTTCGCTTTTCTGTTTCCTGTGGCGAATTTGTGTCGGTATGTGTGTGTTGTCTTTTTATGTGTGTGCTTGTGTGTGTGTGTGTATATGTATGTATGTGTGTGTGCGCTTGTATTTGTGTGTGTGTGTTGTGTACCTGTTGAACTGTGAATGTGTTTATGGATTAGAATTGTCAGCACACCAGATGTACATACACACGTAGATACACACATACATACATGTACGTGTGTATGTATGCATGTGTGTGTGTACACACACATATATAATGCTTATATGTGTGTGTATGTGCGAGTGTGTATGCATACCGTATTTTGCAGTTAGTAGTAGAATCGTTAGAGCGTTGGACAAAATGGCTGCCAGTATATATTGTTGCTCTTTACTCTTTGAGTTCAAATTCCGAGTCAATGACTAAAAATACCAATCAGACATTAGGATCGATCGAACGAAATAATCACACCTCTTCACAAACTGCTAAGTCTTGTGTTCATGTCGGTAACATTAATCCTGATGAATCAGCAAAATAGTTAAAACGTCATTAAAACAGCCATTGCAGTATTTTTCGGCTCTTTACATTATTGTTTGTTGTTGTTGTTATTGTCTTCTTTCAATTTATCTTTCCATTTCTTGCTGAGTGTCTTCGTGAGACCTAAGGCAAAGAAACGCACTGTATACATTCATAGGCCATTAAAATAAGCAGACCAGATTGTTCATTTACAAAAGTCATTTGATAGAGAAAAGGAGGAAGAAAGACAGAGAGAAAAAGGGAAAATTTACTATTATTGTTGTTGTTGTTGTCGCCATGGAAGGGAGGTGTGGTTTTGGAGCGCTGTAAGTTTATGACTAATTCTCTCGTTTAAAAGGTTGTATACTGTATTTTATTGTTTAAATCGTTTTGCAAAGCCAGCTGCCCTTCTGGGGCGCTGACGTTTGTTAACCAAAGCCCCATATTGGGGATGATACAAACCTTTTTGCTTTCAAATTTCTTCGAAAATTTCCTTTGAAGAAAGTAAACGTTGAAGATGGCGACGATAAGCGGGAGTAAGGAAGGAAGGTGGTACAGCAATTTTCACGAGTATTTCCCAAACCTCCCCACTATGATTGGCAGTAGACAGCAAGAAGAAGAAGAAGAAGAAGAAGTTTTCCTAACTACATGGAAATTGTAGTAGCACGAAGAACCACTGCTGCGAAGAGACTAGCAAAAATGGAGTTAGCTGTGGGTAAGAGACTTTTGCAAATATCACGGCAGCCAAGGAATTGGTTAACATCCCATTGGTGAACAAAATGGATAAACTAAACAAGGCAGAAAAATATATGAAAATGAATGGAAGGCGGGCAGAATTGACGCCACCAAGCGACGTGCTTGAAGCAACAGCCAAACGGACAGTTGTCTACAGGAGCGTGAACACAAAGACAAGGAAAATGCTTAGCGGCATTTCATCCGTCTTTACGTTCTGAGTTCAAATACCGCCGAGTTTGACTTTGCCCTTCATCGTTTAGGGGTTGCTAAAATAAGTACCATTTGAGCACCGGGGTCGATGTAACCAAACCCACCCCAGAATCGCTGACCTCGTGCCAAAATTTGAAGCCGTTATTTTTTTTTTTTTTTCATGAAAACTCTCAGCTTATTTTGCTGGGTATGATGGAAAGTGTCAGTTGTCTGCAGACTAAGGTGACACTTGTTTACTGGTCATGCTTCAAGAATCCTGCAGAGAACTCTTGCAGTTCCAAGCAATACTGATTGTTGTAGGTGTCGTATTATTACATTTGTACCAATCTTTTTGAGCCACGTTGATACTTCCAAGTGCACCAATCACCATTGGTATCACGTTCCCTCTCTTCATTGCCCACAACCTGCGTATTTCCCGCTTCAATTTATCATAGTTGTTCACTTTTAATTCTTCTTTCTCTTCGATCCTGTTCTCACTAGAACGTGCTACGTCGATTACCAGATATACTTTCTCTTTTCTATTTAACCCAACAATGTCAGGTTTCCAATGTTTTATCTGATGGTAACACGGAATCATTACATTCCACAGGATTTTGCAATCTTCATTCTCAATAACTCCCCCTGGGATTTGGTCAAACCACGTCTTTCATCTTTCTATGCCTAATGTCCACAAAACTCCCAGTGGATCATTCTTGCCGCATTGTCATATTGTCTTTTGTATTCATAGATCGTTAGCACGGTAGACGAAATGCTTAGCGGTATTTCACCCGTCTCTACGTTCAAATTTCACCGAGGTCAAATTTTGCCTTTCATCCCTTTTGACTGGGGTCGATGTAATCGACTAATCCCCCTACCCCACAATTCCAGGTCTTGTGCCCATAATAGAAAAGATTATTACTAGTAGTATTATTATTGTTGTTATCATCGTCATCATCATCATCATCATCATCATTATTATTATTATTATTATTATTATTATTATTATTATTAGTGAGTGAGTGAGCAGTGCATGCCATCAAAGTGACACTGGAGTAAAATATACGAAGCCCAGTATACCCATCATGACTACGTCTGATAAGGGTACACCAGACACATGCATCACAACCATATGTGCGCGACATGGTGATCTCATATCAAGATAAACAGTGCATGACCTTGCAGATGGAGCCCACTTAGAATTTTCTTCAGATTGATTAGCCCATCCCACTCAAATGGTCCTTGAATAAGGACGATGAAAGAAACACCCATGTTTTCAGAGGTGAATTCAAACCCCAAAGAATTTCTCTCAACACATGGCTATGATGCTCCCCCACTACTTCTGCTCGTAATCAAAGATGCATATATCGTCAGCCCTAAGGGACATATGCTTAACAAACATAAGTGTTGGTGTTATGCCTAGGGTGCCATATATTTGGTTTTGTACATAGTGTTGTTCTAGAGAATGTGTTTAAGAAACCATAAGAAAATTATGTTTGTTTTAAAATTTGAGATTACATAGAAAGTATTGCTCCGTGCATGAATTTGTTTTGAATGGATAAAGTATTACACAGTACTGACCCCACTTTTCAACGCGGTCAGCTATAAAACCAGAGGCACAAGAGAGGCTGAGACGACCGGAAACTGCATTGCTGGGCTTTTTTTTTTATATGAGTTTATCTTCTAGAACGAAATTCTAGGAGCTCTTCACTTTCAGAGTTTCACATGCTAATTAACCCATAATTGGGCCCCTAACGGGTGCTACTACTCCCTGGTAGACTAGACCTGAGAGCAATACTGGTTTCGAGATGCTTTCAAACTCCTCAAAACTCTAGAACTGCTGTACTAGGGCGGACAACGTATCGCCAGACAATAGATACATACATCACTGTAGTCTCTCGTTGTCCGAGAAACACGATTCTGCATTTCTTTCTGAACAGCCTGCAGGAATGATATGTTTATAAGAATCATAGGTTCGTGCTGAACATTTGTTCACTCTCTCCTTTCAACTCGACGTTGCTTGAAGAAGTGTGCCATTTACTTCGTGTCAGGTGCAGAAGTGGGATGCAACGTGAGATGAAGTGCTTTGCTCAACATCCGCAACACCCGGTCCAGGGATTGAAACCACGATCTCACGATCGTGAATGCAGCGCCATAACTACTAGGTCATGCACTCTCACATACATATACATACATGCATATGTGTATGTGTGTAGGTATGTAATGCGTGTGCTTATGTATATAATGTATGTGTGTATATATATATATATATATATATATATATATATATATATATATATA
>NC_069006.1:18310089-18314027 GCF_001194135.2 Octopus bimaculoides | reverse complement strand
TATATATATATATATATATATATATATATATATATATATATATGTACATATGTGTATATGTATGTGTACAGGCATACACACAAGCTTTTTTCCCCTACCCCTACACCTAAACTATTGGCTGATACGAATCTAGTCACCGCCATTGCTTGTAGCGAGGACATGAAACGCGCCATATATTATTTTTAGTTTTATTGTGAAAATTTCGCATGCATACACGTTGTTTTTCGGTCCATGTTCACGTGAAATCATTGTTGAATATTCATATGGTTAGTTCTTGTCATTGTCAGCCGCTTAAGATAGCTAATGTCTTTTTATATATATATATTTTTTTTTTCATTAAATTTTTTACTTCTAATTTAATTTTTAAAATTCTCATACTTATTTCTGTACAGCTACTTAAGTGTCTGAATTACACATGATTTAACGTGGTTATGCAAATATTTTGTTTCAGTTTCTATACCAATTATTTGAACGTATAAATTATTATTGCCATGACGTACTGATCTAGATAATACTTGCTACATTGTCGAAAATGGAGACGAACACTGAAGTTTCTGATAAGCTTGAATAATTGTTGAGGTATTCCTTAACATGAAACCTATGGTAGCCTTAGTACACAAATAAAGATTCTTTATCCACCAATGTAGTGCTTGGCACTCATTCTCATTGTTCGATTTCTGAGTGTATATGTATATTTATATGCACAGGCGTCTGTGTGGTAAGAAGTTTGCTTCCAAACCACATGGTACTGGGTTCAGTCCCACACTGTGGGACTGGGCAGGTGTTCTTTAACTATTTATTACACTAGGCCGATTAAAGCTTTGTCAGTGGATCGAGTAGACGGAAACTGAGAGAAGCCTGTCGTGTATGTATACATATGTGTGTCTGTGTGTGTGTGATCACCGTTTGACAAGCGGTGTTGATTTGTTTAAGGTAGCGTATTATTAAGGTTTTGTCAAAAGACACTGATAGCATAAGTACAAGGCTTAACAAACATAAAGTATTGGTGTTGATCTGTTCGACTAAGTTCTTGAAGGCCGTAGTCTAAAGACTGAGAGAAATAAATAGTAAAAGATTATAGCTAAAGATTTCTGAAATAGCTGCGAAATTGTGAATTTATACCGATAATGTCTTTTATTGACCCCCAGAGAGATGCAGTATTTTATGAGGTGAAGTTGTTGTGTAGACGCTCAGTGTCCATCGGAATTTATTTGCTTGGTAGAATCTATCGAAATGCTTGGAGATGTACTTGTCTTACGAGTAATTTGATCTGATTCTCTGTTGAAACTAAAGCAATTATAGCGTGGAGGAAACACAGATTAGCCATTCAAAAACACACAGAAACAATTAGCTTCAAATTATCTTTTGTTACTTGGTGTCAAAATTTTCGTCGCTCAATCTGCGATCTGGTCACTGACACAGTTTCATATATTTTACTATTAAAGGTAAGAAATAAGGTGTGGGTGGGGGACAACAAGAAGAAAAGTGTGGCTATGTACTGTGGATTCGGGTTCAGTCCCACTGTGGCGCCTTGGGCAAGTGTTTTCTATTAGAGCTCAAGGCAAACCAATGCCTTTTGAGGGAATTTGGTAGATGGAAACTGAAATAGCTTGTCGTGTGTGTGTCTGTGTTTGTGTGTATGTATTTATGTGTGCATGTCTGGGTTTGTATTTGTACATACATACATACATACATACATATGAATGTGAACCAATATTTATTTACATACAGGTAGGTTACACTGAAAGCAGGTAATAAAAGAGAGAGGATATGACCAACGAGGTTTGTGTGTGCATGCGCTTATGTGTGTGTGTGTGTGCGCGCACGCATAAATACGTGTGTATATATGTTTACTATGCGTGTGGGTGGGGGAGAGGGCTCTATGTGTTAAAAGCGGTTTGTGGCTATACAGGAAATCTTTGTGAAATCGGAATGAGTTAAAGCAATGGTTCCCAAAGTGGGCGGTGTTGCCGCCCTGGGGTCGGTGGAAAGTTCCAAGGAGTCGTTGAAGAAAAGTGGGGCGATAATGGGGTAGCGATTCATGTAAAAACAACAAAATAACGGGTTTATTAGGTTAAGTCTTATTTGTTAAATACAGTTGCTTTGAATTTGCTTCAGAAAGAGGTCTATGTTTGTGATGGTTAGTTGGGGTGGGGGCTTTAGGAAGGTGGCCTGGGGGCCAAGGGGGCGGCAGCCCGAAAATGTTTGGGAACCACTGAGTTAAAAGAAGATATTTAGTAAGAAAGAGAACAGGCGGAAACCGTTTTGTGCCAGCCTCACCATGTCTTCCTAATAGAGCAACGTTGAGAAGGCTAAGATCATCCAGGCCTTCATTAATGGTACCAACATTCATTCTCTGGCTTCCATCTTCAAAGTTCGTTCAAGAGCCATCAAGAGAATTGTGAATAAGTTTGAGAAAGAGGAAATAATGGAAATGAAAACGAGATCAAGAGGTCATAACCACAAGAGGAATCATCATTTCAGTCTGGAACTGAAGAGAGCAATCAGAAGAGATCCAGCTCACTCTATAAGACGTCTGGCACGTTAAGGAGGAGTTTCGTCTATGAAAGTTCTAAGAGCAGTAACAGAAGACTTGAAAATGAAATCGTATTGAGGCCTGTGAGACAACTTGTTATTCCAGGACAAAAGGTTAGAAGATTGGAGAGGGCGAAGACCATCTTGAACGAAGTGAAACATAATCCTGGAGTGATCTTTTACAAAGATGAGAAGAATTTCGCCCAAGATACGCCCACAAACAGAATGCAACAGCCGCGTTCTGGCTTCACTTCCCCCACGAGAGAGCTTAAAAAGTCATTTTCGGGGACAAAACCCTGCCAAGGTGACAATTTTCGCCTATGTGACCTATGATGGCAAGAAGATGCCATTGACCATCTTTGAGAAGGCTGAGAGATTGACAGGAATTTATGTTCAGGTTTTAAAACATGTAAAGACCTGGATGCTTTCTGAATATCTTGAGACAACAGACGGTGTAAACCTCAACAAGATCGCTGTTCCAGCAAGATGCTACTCCTTGTCACACACGTGCACATTGAACTCGGCACATTTTTTCTCTCTCCGATTTTTATTTTATTCTCTCTCCATTTTTCCCCTCTTAATCCTTTCTGTAGAGTCGAAACGTAAAACTTTTCTATATTCCCGAGCGTTAAACTAATACACTTGCTTGTTGTTCCTACACCTGTCTACGTCTTTTATTTTCTGTAAATGTGAACTACATAATATACGCTCACGTGGTTACCCCAGTTTGATCCTGTTTGACTGAACTACTCTCTTGGATTTGCATCTTAACTACTTCCCGAACTTTCAGTACCTCTCCTCATCTACATAACCAGCACTCCATCCAGATTACCACTGGATTCTCGTACTCTACCTCCACGGATATCACTGGCTATATTCGTTGATATATATATATATATATATATATATATATATATATATATATATATATACTAGACTAGACTAGACTACCGGTGACCCGTTGGGTCACCTGGAAAGTCTGAATTTCCCAAACGACGTTTGGTTTCATGGGGGGGGGGGTTCCAGGTTATTTCGCATGCCTTCAACAAATGTGTCATTGAAATCACGCGTAAACGGCTCCTTTTCTCGGAAAAGGACAGATTTGGCTGCTGTTTCTTGCACGCCTTGCTGCCACGTAACAGGTATCTCGCGTCCTTTATCGCAAATATCTGTTACGTGGTAGCAGAGCGTGCAAAAAATAGCAGTCAAATTTTGGAGCTGAGATACGTTGGATGGACTCGAAAAAAATTTGTAATGGTATTTATTCCCTTGGGGCGATCTTTCGCTTTGACACTCAGAACTGTCATCCAGATCAGCTGGTTTTGTTCATTAATTTCCGTAAAAAATTTTTAAATCACCTCTTACTTTTATTTTTAAAGTGAAAGAGGGTAGAAAGTGAAAGA
>NC_069006.1:18309153-18310079 GCF_001194135.2 Octopus bimaculoides | reverse complement strand
GTGTGTGCGCGTGTGTGTGTAAGAGAGAGAGAGAGAGAGAGTGTATGTGCCACTTACACATACATGAGGACACACACGTTCACTCACACACACACACACACACACACACACACACTCACACACACACATGCACACGTACATACAAAAAAAGCTGTACGCATATGTATTGATGTATGTACGTATACATGACAAAACACCCTTCACTCACTCACTGACTTTCTCTCTCTCTCTCTCTTTACTTCTCCCCCTCTCTCTCTTTCACACACACAACGTACATACATCTTTCACTTTCTCCTCTCTTTCGCTTTAAAACAAAAGTAAATAGATAAAAAAAACTTTTCGGAAATTAACGACTTGAAAATAATCTCAACAAACTTTAAAATATTGTCTGTTTAAAGAAAGCTAAAAAAATAAATACTTACTGTACAAACAACTTACATTTTTGAAAATCACATTCAATTAAAAATATTTCTAAATGATTAAAATATTGTGCACGTCAATAAGTCGACGCCTATATATATATATAAACTTACTGGGAAATGAATGCGTGGCGTTCAATTAAATAATAAATAGTAAATAACATATAGTATATAGTATGGTCGGCCCGAGGCTATAGTAGAAGACACTTGCCCAAGGTGCCACGCAGTGGGACTGAACCGGGAACCATGTGGTTGGTAAGCAAGCTACTTACCACACAGCCACTCCTGCGTCTATATATATATTGGCCGGTTAATTGCTTAGAGTTGGTCCCTCTAAATTGAGCATATATTATTATATTAATAATATTTAATTACAGTTATCATATATATATATATATATATATATATGATAACTGTAATTAAATATTATTAATATAATAATATATGCTCAATTTAGAGGGACCAACTCTAAGCAATTAACCGGCCAATATATATATAGACGCAGGA
>NC_069006.1:18307587-18308124 GCF_001194135.2 Octopus bimaculoides | reverse complement strand
ATATATATATATATATATATATATATATATATAATATAAGCGTATATTTCGCCTCTTATGACAATTCTTCAATACGTCGATTGAAATGTGAAATGTAAGAATATAAAGACAAACAAACCAAACAACAAAATACAAACGAAGCAAAATCGGGAAAGAAACAAAAAACAATACAAAAACAAAAACAAAATGGTGTTGGAGAAAAATAGGATATACGAACGATGATAAATCCTATATTTATATTTACATAAATAATGCGAAAAACAGGGAAGAATTCTAAATTACATATCATACACGCACTCATACGAAAATAAGTACGCTGCGGAAATATAATATTGCAAATAATGTTTTACATATACATACATACATACATACATACATACATACATACATACATACATATGTGAACATATATATATGTATGTATATATGTATACATATATATATATATATGTGCATGTATATATCTATGCGTGTATGTATGTATGCGTGTATATGCATATATATATATTTATGTATGTATGTATAAATATACATATA
>NC_069006.1:18304651-18305215 GCF_001194135.2 Octopus bimaculoides | reverse complement strand
TATGAATGCATATGGGTGTGTACAACACTTCATGTTTTTTGTAAACCATTTTGCATGGTATATTTTGTTCTGTATGTATGGATTCTTGTGGACAATGAGAACGGGAGAGCAGTATTCTCCTCATCCTCAACCTCATCCTCCTCCTCATCGTCGTCGTCGTTGTCAACATCTTCTTCGGAAATATCTCTACTCAGTAATAATGTCTGTAGCAAAAATGAGAACGTCATAAACAGAAAACAATGGATAAGTACATAGACAGACAGACCAAGACGCTGGCATATACAGAAAGTGAGAGAGGGGGGAAGAGGCTGACAGACAGACAGACAAATAAAGAAGAGATGGATAGACGGATAGACAGACAGGCAGGCAAACAGACAGACAATCAGTAAAAAGAAAAGGTAAGGAAGATGCTCTCGTATATCTAAAATGGCGGCTATTCTAGTTTATAGCTTACAACAGAGGAAAAGTGTTTTACAATTTGTGCAAGCTTCCGTCCAAAGAACTTCCGGGCTTTATAGATTATAAACTCTTTTTTTCAGAGGTAAGAAAGAGGTCGTGCTGATG
>NC_069006.1:18302690-18303704 GCF_001194135.2 Octopus bimaculoides | reverse complement strand
ATATGTATGTATGTATGGTATAATATATGGTATATATGTATATTACATATGGTGGGGGTGTCTACGTGGTCTGTACGTGTTGCATATGACTATACATTTACATGTGTGTGTGTGTGTGTGTGTGTGAATCTGTATATGTGTATGCATATATGTGCGTATTTGTATGTATGTGCTAATGTGTGTGGCACGTTCTCTTTAGTTTTCAAGTTTTTTTAAAAACTTTTTACGCTTTTATGGTAGTCTAGTCAGCATTACTGATCGTCGATAGGCAGATAGATAGAGATAGATAGATAGATAGATAGATAGATAGAGGGAGGAAGAGCAATAGACAGAGATGGATAGATAGATACATAAACATAATTGTATATATATACATACATATATGCGTATGTATGTATGCATATATATGTCTATCTATCTATACACACACATATATACACACACACTCATGTGTGCAAGACTCATGTATGCAAGCATGCATACACACATGTATATACAGTCTCATGTTAGTACCTATCACATGTAGGTGCATGCATACGTACAAACATATTCATACACTTACATATATAAATATAAATATACATGTACACACACACATAAATCCGTACACACGTATAGTACATACTAAGTTGGACGAAGAATTTTATGAAGCCTGTCTCGATAAAGCAATGAACGGTGTATTTATCTATGTATGTATGTATGTATGTATGTATGTATGTGCGTTTATATGTATGCGTGTATGTACACATGTATGTATGTGTGGTGTGTAAATGTATGCGTGCGTGTATGTGTGTACGTGTGTAAATATGCGTTTTTTTTTATAAGTACATGTAATCTCTCATGCATATTTATTAATACGAGAGAATATACGAGAACAATAAATTTCTTAAATGAGTATGAACGTATGCGTTTATATAACACACGCACAAACTCACACTCACGCACACATATATATTTATATAGTGTGTGTGTGTGTATATATATATATTTATATATATATATATATATATATAT
>NC_069006.1:18299750-18302579 GCF_001194135.2 Octopus bimaculoides | reverse complement strand
ACATTTATTTATATATTACATATACACTCACACATACATACACACACACACATATATATATATAACGTGTACAGTCAACTTGCCGTGGGGATGTGCAAAATTTAACGTTTCGGATTGAGTCTTTCTTCAGGGTGAAGTTGAAAGGAGAGAAATGAATGAGCGACAGCAGAGTTTTACACCCTCTGAGTTATGAACAAGAAAGAGAAGGCTGCAACTGATGAAGAACGCAGGGCCGCGGAATCCTCGGACGTGAACAAGAGGTGGCAGGGAAAGGAAAACATGGGGTGAAAGTGGGGTTTATGCATAAACACGGGTGCACTATTTATAGTAGTAGTAGTATTAGATATAACTTTATTCTTTATTATAATTTATATCCATGCCACTGGCCACTTTGAGTGATGACCCTTGGCTCATTTTCGCTTCAATTATGAAAGCCATAAATGTTTTCTGCGCTTGTACGCTTTTTGTCTATATTCAAGTGTCTTGTCTACGAGTCTACACGCACAAACACATTATTTCTCAGTTTATCTACAGATAGGGACTGATTGTGTGTATGTGTGTGTAAATGCGTAGGTCATTGTGAATGTGTTTGTATATATATTTGTGGGTGTATACATACACAAAGACAAAATGATAGATAGATAGATAGATAGATAGATAGATAGATAGAAGAAAAGAAAAATAAATAAGAATGAAAGATTAACTAAGCAACCAACTAACAAATAAACACAATACGGTTGTAAAAGCGAACGTGACATTTCGCTGGGGATGTTTTGAGAAAGGAACGTATAAAGTTTGTTAAGGTTAACACGTCTGACATTGTAACGAAAGGATGAGGGAAGGGTCGGAAGTGTTGAGTTGGCGACAGCGTATTAAATAGCGTAAGAGTGTGAACAATCACTTCCCCCACCCTCACCACAAATCACTCAAGACTCACATACAAGCATCTTTAGTAATACATAGGCAGCCGTCATCAAGAAGAGAAAGAAGGGGCGCCTGCTACATGTGAATAAGGATTTTTTAACGGCCTCGATATTTTAGTTAGATAAATATCCAGCAGATGAGAACTAGGCAATTCAAAAACTTTAGCTATTATAAGTTTAGTGGATTGCAAGGCTAAAATAACATGCAAAGTACATATTAATATGTACGAGTACGTGTCTGTGTGTGTATTTAGATAAATAGATAGCTAGAGGGAGAGACAGACAGACAGACAGACAGATAGATAGATAGATAGATAGATAGATAGATAGATAGATAGATAGATAGATAGATAGATAGACGGGCATATACATACATAGGTAATATATATATATATATATTATTCTTTTACTTGTTTCAGTCATTTGACTGCGGCCATGCTAAGGCACCGCCTTTAGTCGAGCAAATCGACCCCAGGACATATTCTTTGTAAGCCTAATACTTATTCTGTCGATCTCTTATGCCGAACCGCTAAGTTACAGGGACGTAAACACACCAGCATCGGTTGTCAAGCGATGTTGGGGGACAAACGGACACACAAACACACACACACACACACACATATATATATATATACACGACGGGCTTTCAGTAGAAGACACTTGCCCAAGGTGCCGTCCAGTGGGACTGAACCTAGAACAATGTGGTTGGTAAGCAAATGAGAGAGAGAGATGTCAAGATGGATGAGCTGACAGATGGATAGAATGATAGCTATATAGATATATGAACAGATAGATGTTTTCAGGCAGATAGATAAAGATAAGGTAAGATTGCTCCGTCTTCTGTTCGGGTGCTTCGATAAAATGCAGATGTCAAGTCGACTCATTATACCTCTATGTTGGTAGACTATGGAGGACTGTTTTTTTTTTTTTTTGTCGTCATATCTCAAATGTGCATTTAGTCGCTCCGCCATGCTTCTAGATGTCTCACCAATGTATGTCATGTTCTTGTCTTTACAAGCACCGTCGATGCACCTTATGCTGTTGACTACATTTCTAGTTCTACAGTTAATATATTTTTCATATATCCCTGAGCGTAACTAAAATATTGTTTTCTATTTCAAGGTGGAGTTAATTTAAGCAAAAGAGTTAATTTATGTAGAGTTAATTTAAGCAGAAGTTCCAATCATACGATCTAACATGTCCACTTAAGAAGCCAAGAGACAATACATTGCAGATTTGCTTTGTGTCGGGGTTGCAATTGGACGTATTGCTCAGATTGTTGGGGCCTCTGTGAGCACTATCTACAACGTTAAGAACCAAATGATAGATATTGGAGGCATCAAGAAAAAGCAAAGAAGTGGAGACATAAATAAAAAACGGGATAATGCATTTCTTAAATTTCTCAAAGCCAAAATTTCGAAAGACCCAACAACATCCACGAGAAAACTGTCCATAGACATGACAGTTGATCCAAAGACCATCAGAAATGCTGTACACACTGATTTATATTTGGGGTCATACGTGAGGACCGCGAGACACCTATTGACTCATGCAATAAAAGCCAAAAGGCATGAAAGGGCCAAAAAAAGTGGTGCGATACCTGAAGCACAATGGACAAACCGTCAAAATCTTTTCAGTTGGAAATACCTTTACTGTTGATGCTGTTTTAAAACGTCGCGTTGCTAAGTCACCTTTTGAAGTAAAAGGCGTCTTTAGGATCAAGCCCCCAGCTCAAGTCATGATACTGGGAGTTGGACGTCTGACGATAAAAAGATGCCTCTCCATTTTTTCAAGTCTGGGGGCTGAAGTTTATTATAAAGTCCTGCGGTATAAGGTTTTCTTTGTGTGGACCCAAGATGGTTCTCCTGATCATACGGCGAAGAAAGTGCAGAAATTCTGCAAAGAC
>NC_069006.1:18297995-18299176 GCF_001194135.2 Octopus bimaculoides | reverse complement strand
ATATATATATATTTGTGTGCCTGTGTTTGTTCCCCCACCATCGCTTGACAATCGATGTTGGTGTGTTTACGTTCCCGTACCTTAGCGGTTCGGCAAGACAGACAGGCTTACAGAGAATGAGTCCTGGGGGCGATTTGTTCGAGTAAATGTGGTGCTCCAGCTTCGCCGCAGTCAAATGAATGAAACAAGTGAAAGAAAAGAAAAGGTAAAATATATATATATATATAAGACAGCTTCTTTCTGTTTCTGTCTACCAAATCTACTTCGACGGCTATGGACGGTGCAAGGCCTCTAGAAGAAGACATTTGCCCTAGGTGTCACGCTGTGGGACTGAACACGGAACCATATGGTTGGGAAGCAAATTTCTTACCACACTGCCACACCTGCACCTATTTATATATATTTAATTTTGAAATCGTACAAAACATTGGAGTATCATATAGCTGTTCCCTTGACGACGTATCGTATAAGAAAGGAAAGCAAAAAAATAACAAAAATTTTTGCGCTGCATTTATAAAGCTTCTCGTTAAACATCAATATATTGCGTTTATCACATGGATCTTTATTGATGATATCACAGAAAGTAATAATAAAGGCGAATTTATCAAACAATCTCCTTAAATGTTATTAGCAATATCGTATTTCACATATGGTACTTAGTTGCAGTTCAATTTACCAGCCATCTTCGTTGAACATAAAATTTATCGTTTCGTATCGCATGTTTGCGATAACGACGTGGGAAAAAGCAGATATTACAAGAGAAATTTATCGAAGCGGCCTCTTCACAACATTTATTTTATCGTATTGTTCACGTGAATGGTCATGTTTATCAATGTCTGTTGTTTGGGATTACAAGACTATTTAAAATTGAATTTATCATCATCATATACCAGCGTTCGTTGTATTATATTTCACATATGGTTTATCACATTATTCGCATAAGATATTTATTGATGAGATATTGTGGCAGAAGAGGAATTTAACAAGCATTTTCTTCTCTCTCCTCTTCTCCTCCGTACATTAGCTGCATTATATTTCTCATATGCTTTATCCTAATATTTATCACATAAACCGTTTATTGATGAGATTTCTGGGAAGACGATATATCTGAATTTAACAACCGGCTCCTGCACCTCCTGTCATGTTTCAGATATGTTTTAATCGTGGTTTATAATGTGTTT
>NC_069006.1:18288908-18297057 GCF_001194135.2 Octopus bimaculoides | reverse complement strand
ATATATACATTATATACTTACACTCAGATATAAAAATACATGAAGATTTATATGTGTATGTCTGTGTATAACACACTCACACACATACATATATTTATAAATATATGCATACATATATAGATACACACACACATACACACATATAGTATTATTGTTTTGTCTTTGTTACTGTTATTTGTATGCGAGGTAGTGATAGCTGGAGCGGTGGCGGTGCGATATAGCGGCAAAGTATGCTGGAGGCTCCGAAGTCTACAGTTTCATGCAAAGCAGGCACATAATTTCAATTACGAAACAGATTAGATGTTCGCCAATCGTAAATTGTTTGGAAACTATAAAATGGAGAATTAAAATGAAAATATGAATAAAGCAATGATTAATGTAAAAATAAAAGAAAACATGCCTGCGTAAGCTCAGACATGGCCACGTAGTTAAGAAGGTTGCTTCCCAACCACATGGTTCCGGGTCCAGTTCCACTGCGCGGCACCTGGGGGCAAGTGTCTTCTACTATAGACTTGGGCCAACGAAAGCCTTGTGAGTAGATTTTTGAATACGGAAACGGAAAGAAGCTCATGTGTACATACATGAGAAACGAAAGCATAAAGACGAAGACAGAAAATAATCTTTTTTTCGAACAACGGAAAAAACAAACAGAGAAACGAGACATGCAAAATAAAGGATATTTCCCTTCTTCAGTTGTCCCTGTTCCATCTACTCCGTGTCTCGAATATATATATATATATATATATATATATATATATATATATATATATATTATTCTTTGTTACTTGTTTCAGTTATGACTGCAGCCATGCTAGAGCAGCGCCTTTAGTCGAGCAAATCGACCCCAGGACTTAACTTTATAAGTCTGGTACTTATTCTATCGGTCACTTTTGTCGAATCGCTAGGTTACGGGGACATAAACACCAACACCGGTTGTTAAACAGTGGTAGGGGACAAACAGACGCAAAGACACACACACATATATGTATATCTATATTTGTGTGTGTGTGTGGTGTACACGAGTAAGCACACAAATGCAAAACAAGGTGGGAAAAAACAGTACTCGAATACGGAAGGTAGAGTAATATGCGCTTTTATTAACGCTGGAAAAGTATCACAAAAAACTGTTATGTGTGTGTGTATACACACACGTATGTATGTATGTGTTTGTATGTATATACACGAAGGTTTTCTTTCAGTTTCTGTCCACCAGATCCACTCACAATGCTTTCTTCGTCCCGAGGCCATAGAAGACACTTGCCCAAGGTTTCACGCAGTGGGGCTGAACCCGGAACCATGTGGTTTAGAAGCAAACATCTCACCACACAGCTACGCCTGGGTATATGTGTGTGCGTCTACATCCTAGAATCAGTGCTTCTGTCCCTACACCTAACATTACCAGTCTTTCTGGTACACGTGTGTGTGTGTGCGTGTGAGCGTAAATGCATGTCTGTGTGGCTTTATGTATGTGTATGAGTGTGTTTAGTTTAATAGCTGTGTTCCTGTCCAGCGAATGTGTATGTGTCTACGCTTATGAATGTGTGTTTGTAGACTCTTGCTTTCCTTATCTGTGATTGGTCATTCGTCATTGTGCATGTATGTGTGTGCTTATGTTTATAATATATGCGCATTTGTGTGTGTGCGTGTGTGTGGTTTTGTATGTGCGCACCCCTGTGTGTGTGTGTGTGTGTGTCTGTTTGTTGGTCTGTCTGAGTGTGTTTATACTTTTCACCCAGGTATTTACTTTCATGTCAAACAAACTCCAACAAAACCTTGTTTGTGTGCCAAGACTCGTGGAAGCTCTTCTTTAACTCTGTCTACTCCCCCTTCCCCTCTTTCCTCACCTCTCCTTCCCTCGCTCCTATCTCTATTTCTCTCTCCCTCTCTCTCTCTCTCGCCGCTCATTTCTGTCTGTTGGTTTTTCACGAAGAAATATCGTCTGGTTTATTTGTATTCCCGCTTTTTCAGTGTGCTTCTTTTAAAAGATTTAACGTCTTATTCTTTATCTTAGAACTCTAACAGTGACTGGACATACTGTAGACATTGTTACTTTGAGTAGGTAGCTTAGAGGTGACGATAAAAATGTACTCAAGTGTTCGAAATCAAACAAGGTTAAATACACTTCAAACAGTTATGAGTAAACTTACGAACGGAATTCACTCAAAATGTCCGACTTTTTTCTTACTTTCTTCCTTTCCTTTCCATTTCGCTGATCTTTGTTGGATTATCGCCTTTTGTTTTGTTATTTTCGTAAGATTTTTTAGCTCACGTGGGATTTATTTCGTTGGTCGACTCTCACTCAATTGGCTAAGGTCGATAGTAATGTTGAACTAGCTGCCAAGGTGGAGTCGGTGGTTCCAGGCACGGCAGGTGACCCGGCCTCGTGAGAAAAAGGTCACAAGATTTTTCTGTTTGCTGGCAGTTTTATTGCAGGACTTTTAACGACCGCAGCAGCTGCAGCAGCAGTAGTAGTAGTAGTAGTAGTAGTAGTAGTAGTAGTAGTAGTAGTAGTAGTAGTGGTGGTGGTGGTGGTGGTGGTATGATAGCCGTAGTAGTGGTAGTGGAGAGGCAGCACTTGTAGTGGTGTTGACGGTTGTATAAGTAACGCTCGTGGTGGTGGTGGTGGTGGTGGTGGTGGTGGAGGTAGACTGCAGCAACCGTTCTATAGAAGTTGCAGTCAGTCTATCTTCTAGAAACATCTGCAGTTAAATGTCGCTCCTCAGGAAACACTAACTAACTTCAGAAAATTGAAGGTAACAATTTAGATTGCATATCAAATGCTGGTAGGGTCACCATATATCGTTACGCAACCACAATACATAACTATGTATATTAAAGGCTTATCTACATCAATACTGGGTGCCGGTGTAGTATGTGATCTACAGTAACTTAAATCAAGACTGACTTGTGATATACATTCAAAATTTTGTAATAAATTTGCAATTAGAGGAGTGAATTAAACAAGAAGTTCATAGCGTCGGAGAAGTTTTATTGCATCTTCTTCATCTTGAATGACCTGTGTGTAAAATTATTTTGCTCTCATCACGACTTCTGTCATTGGGCTCAGGATTAAAAGCGTTTTGGGGGGGTGGCTTATATACCAAACCAATTGGAAGTCGAGTAAATAGATGAATTTTAAATGTAAATCAAAATGTCGGTGTAGATCACAAACTATACCAGAGACATGTATGTAGATCACATACTACACCGGCACCCAATACTGTTCCTCACTTGTGTTAGCTGTTCTATTCAATTACTTTTTAAAAGGTATCTCTACAGGTTTCCTATTAAAACTAGAGCTAGCTCTGAAAGTTACATTTCGTATATGAATACGTTTATGTAAACAATACAAGCGAAGATAGGAAAATAAGTACTGGAAGTATATGCATATTTCACGAGTACATCCAACCCATTGACTATCCACGAACACATTGCTTGAATAGCAACTAAATTTAGCGGTGTAACACCATAGGATAGATACATACCTGGCAACTGGTACGTAGATATTAATTGCTGGCAATTTACGCAGGATTTCATTATGCGACCATGATATGAAGGACTCTCTCGTCAAAGACGACGTATGAGCGTTCAGCTTTTGCCGAACGACCTGCTCAAATGATTTGTTTATAGTGATCAAATATATGAGCTGCACATTAGCACACAATCTCCATCACATTGACGTTCTTTGAACAGGTACACATGTATACCACAAGTCATATGTCGAAGTGATCGCAGGGCAACGTGAAATGAAGTGTTTTGCTCAGGAACATAACGTACCATCTGGTCTACGAATTGAAACCACGATCTCGCGAACGTGAGTGCAACACCCTAACCACTAGGCCATAATATACTGCAAAGCATATTAAAGGTTTACAAGTCAATACAGTGCTTCACCTGTGTTAGCAGTGGGATTAAATCCCAAAAAGCAATTTGAATGACACTTTCTCTGGTCAAGGTAGGGGGAGATAATCTAGTCACTTTTCAAACAATTTTATAGATCCTGCTCGAATACGGTTGACTTGGGTTTAATCAACTACTACTACTACTACTACTACTACTACTACTACTACTACTACTACTACTACCACGACGACGACAGAACCGGAACTCTTATCTGGCATCCAGAAATCCGGTAATACTGTGCAATACCATGCAATATATTGTATCCTGTATTGAATAAACAGACCTTGCTTTTAAACTTGATTAATTTGCATATGGTGCGTTAAAAATAGGTTTGTTTTTTACTTCTTTCTTTCTTTATTTCATTTTATTTTATTTTATTTGTTTTTGATAAAATTAAAGCGGAAGGATATTTTGCAGCATATTTTTACAGAAAGAAGAGAAAGACAAAAAAAAACAAAAACAAAACATTAAAAAGTATAAAAGATCAAATTATCGAGAGAGGAAAAAAAACAGAAGTACCTCACGAAAGAAACAAAGACAAAAGAAAAATGGTGGGGGGTTAAGCTACAGAAGATGGGGATGGGGAGAGTAACTCACTGTACACCCCAGAACTAATGGTGTGTTGAGCCCTCCTCGCGGGTATGGTTGCAAAAGCGTTGCCATGTAGAATGGCCAGCGTGAGGTTCAGTTTCTCAGTTATACCGATTTTGCGGAAGAAATCAGCAGTGCGGGTTCCCATAATACCCAAAGTTTCGACAGCGACCGGAGCAAACGGGTAGCAGCCGGTTAGGCTCCTGCATTTGTTTATCTTCCTCTCCTCTGCATCACGGGCGGCGATAACCCGGGTTTGTGGAGGATGCAGAAAGATTGGTACCGGAGAAGATGTCGCGTCGCAGATTAGGGACTTGCTTACCTCATATGGGAAGAGGGTTCTTCCGTCGGGAGAGCTTAACTCTGCCTGAGAAGCGTATTAATTTGTACCTGTATCTGTAAAATCAAATCATGTTCTTTACTTTCCTTCATTTAATTTTCATCCTATAAACATTAAGCTGTATTCATGGTACAGTGGATTCATAAATACCAAACAGATTGTATTATAAGTATTGTGGCACTCCGTCGGTTACGACGACGAGGGTTCCAGTTGATCCGATTAACGGAACAGCCTGTTCGTGAAATTAACGTGCAAGTGACTGAGCACTCCACAGACATGTGTGCCCTTAACGTAGTTCTCGGTGAGATTCATCGTGACACAGAGTGTGACAAAGCTGGCCCTTCGAAATACAGGTACGACAGAAACAGGAGGAAAGAGTGAGAGAAAGTTGTGGTGAGCGAGTACAGCAGGGTTCGCCACCCGCCCATCCCTGCAGAAGCACATCACATACGGCTATAAAGAATAGTATGTAAATATTGGGTTGCAAAACCTTTTTGGATAGAAAAAGTCGAAGGCTGCCCATATGACGCGAACCCACGTCTCCAGAAACAAATAAACGATAAAAGAGAACGATAGAATTGAAACCATGTCAGTAGGTTTTTTTAATTACTGGTGGCTCACCTCCTACTTACCTCCAACGGCGCGTTCAATAAGTCCCATCACCACCACGAATCCACTGTAATCTCTTTTATTTGTCGCCCGCTGAGAAATTAACGTCGAAAACTGTGTAAGATTATATACTGTGTATAACTGTAAATTTATGAAGGTTTGTGTGTGTGTGTGTGTGTGAATTTGAATGTATACGTGCCGTTTTCTGCTTGTGCGTATGCTTATGTAACTGCAGGTATGTACGTTTAAGAATATGTGTGTATGCACGCGTGTGTATATTGTGAGTATCCGTATATATGTATGTTTAAGGATATATGTGTGTATGTATATGTATGTGTGTATGCTGTATACGGACGTCATGGACGCACACACATGTACTTAAACAGTCATAGATATAGATTTTTAATTAACTTCTACCTCCTCTTTCTTTCTCCTCCATCCCTCACTTTCCGTCTTTCCCTCTCAACATCTGTCTGTCTGTCTGTCTGTCTGTCTGTCTGTCTATCTATCTATCTACAGGGATTGGACAAAATAATGGAAACACCATAAAACTTCAAACAAATTAGTTTTAATATGGGCTAGGACCGCCTTTGGCAGTAATTACAGCTTGAATTCTATGAGGTATCGACTCGTACAAAGTTTGAATTGTTTCGAAGGGAATTTTTGTCCATTCTTCAGTTAAAACAGTTTCCAGTTCTTGTAGTGATGGTGGTGGAGGATATCGACTCCTTACTTGTTTTTCTAAAATGCACCACAAATGCTCAATAATATTGAGATCCTGGGAGCTGTTTGTTTTTTTTCTGATCCTTTCTAACGGTCCCTATTTGAAAGTTTTGGTTTTCTTCGGGAGTTTTGTTTCGACGAGGAGGCTTTTCACTCTTTCTCAAGGGCTGTCATTACTTTCAAGACAGTACTTCTTGCTACACCAAACATTTCGGCTGTTTTCGTTACGCTAGCGCCTGCCATACGAGCACCAGCAATTTGATCTCTTTGAAAGTCCGATAGAGCTGTCATTTTAATGAATTTTAATTACCTTTCTCTGATGATATCTGAAAAGAAACAGCAATTTTAGCAAAACACATTAAGCAACACTAATAATGATCAAAAACATAAAAATAAGATTTTGACGGTTTCATAGATATTTCAAAATTATGATGCTATGATGCTAGATAATTCCATTGTTTTGTCCAACTTCTGTAGCTGTGTGTTTGTCTGTCTGTCTGTCTATCTATTTATCTGTCTAATCTATCTATCTGTTTGTTTGTTTGCCTGTCTCTCTCTCTCTCTTTCTCTCTCTCTTTCTCTCTCTCTCTCTCTCTCTCTCACGTGTGTGTGTGTGTCTATCTATCAGTCTGTCTGTCTGTCTATCAGTCCGTCTGTCTATCTATATATCTGTCTGTCTATCTATCTATCCATCTATCTATTTATCTATCTATCTATCTATCTATCTATTTCTCTATCTTCATATTTAATTACACCCAGCAATATGTGTGTATAAGGAAATATTAATATGTGTACGTATTGAAGAAAGTGTTTCAGAGAGAGAGTGAGAGAGAGAGAGAGAGAGAGAGAGAGAGAGAGAAAACGAAAGGGGGAAGGGTAGATAGATAGAGACAAAAAAAGATGAAATGATAGGTAAAGGAAGAGAGAGAGGAGGGGAGATAACAATTGAAAATCTTGCTGAACAGGAACAATCACATATTTCGTTACTGGCAGCAATTTTAAATTATGCTTTTAATATTTACATGTCTGATTTATTTATTCATTATATTTTCTTATATACGAAGATACCTTTTTTTCTTTAACCAATATAATCCACACACACATACACACACCACCAGGACTGTCTTAAGGCGTTGGCACACTGGGCAGTTGCCCGGGGGCCTCACGAGAGTAGCAGTCCAATTCTGACGTTTGTACGCATGCTGTGGCTTGCAGTTAATAAATAGTGTAAGACTCAGTGTATTAATTGGCCCGGGGGCCTATGATGTTGATAAGGCGGCCCTGCACACCACAACCCTTTTATCACCAACATCACCAGACCACCACAGACACCCGAGATATGGAAATCTTGTAATATTTAGCCGTCCTACTGCTGCAAATGTCTTTCATTTTGATGGTATCGCTTGAAAGAAAGTAGATTTTTTAGAAATACTAATGGCTCCAAGATTAAAAGAACAGGATTGTTAAACTGTACCAGATTTATATTATCGTTGTTGTTGTTGTTGTTGTTGTTGTTGTTGTTAAAGACAGGCACTTTCCTATCTGATCAAGCTCTCATCAGTTTCTTCAAGTGCCATTTAAAGAGAAAGACAAGAGAAGTGAAGGGAGGCGCTAGCTTCTAGTGTGTTTATCAAAAGGTGGATGAGAGTGGCAAAACTGGTAAGTCTAGATGGGTCTACTCTGAGTAGTTTTTTTTTTTTTTAAGTATGAAGAAAGAAACCGAAAGAGAGCACTTTCGATGCCTTAGAGACGGCAGAGTAACCCGTACCAGTTTGTGCGTTCAGGTCCCTGAACTAACCTCGGTAAATTGCTCCTCTATTAAGGACACTGTTTATTTATTTCATTCTATTTGATTCTCCTTTTATGTCTTATGATTGACGGGAACTGAAGGGAACGCGTCGTGTGTCTGTCTATATATATATATAGATATATATATATATATATATATATGTATATCGTTGCTATTATGTTAAACAGTCGTAT
>NC_069006.1:18288219-18288841 GCF_001194135.2 Octopus bimaculoides | reverse complement strand
CAATATTTATTTTTGCTTGCAATAGCCGGTTCATTTGATCAAACTATCGTATCTCCAGTGTAGTACAACGGTTCTGGTATGGAAAGGTGAAACTACTTTTTCGTTTTCTGAAAAAGCAACGTTTTGGACTTACGACAGTTTTGCATAATAGCAACTATTATTATTATTATTATTATTATTATTATTATTATTATTATTATTATTATTATTATTATTATTATTATTATTATTATTATTATTATTAGGCAGTGAACTGGCAGAACCGTTAGCACGCTGGATGAAATGCTTCGCGGTATTTCGTCTGTCTTTACGTTCTGAGTTCAAATTCCGCCGAGGTTGACTTTGCCTTTCATCCTTTCAGAGTCGATAAAATAAAGTACCAGTTGAACACTGGTGTCGATGTAAATGATTGGTATCTCCTCCAAATTTCAGGCCTTGTGCCTGTAGTAGAAAGGATGATGATGATTATTATTATTATTATTATTATTATTATTATTATTATTATTATATTTCTTTTACTGCCGAATCAGTAATTACGACGCGAACCTAGCTCCAAAACGGCCCACCCACCGAGGAAGCGATTAATAGCTGGCATTCACAGAAAAATAGGTACTTGAGAACA
>NC_069006.1:18285240-18287652 GCF_001194135.2 Octopus bimaculoides | reverse complement strand
ATATATATATATATATATATATACATATATGTTTGTATGTATACATATATGTGTATATATCTTTGCAGTATATGTTATATATATATCTATATATATATCGAAAATATGAGTGTGTGTGTCTTTCTGTCTGTGTTTGCCCCACACCACCGCTCGACAACCGGTGTTGATGTGTTAAAGCCTCCGTAACCTAGCGGTTCGGTAAAAAGGACGCGATAGAATAAGTACCAGGTTTTAAAAGAAAAGTCCTGGGGTCGATTCGTTCGACTAAAGTTCTTGAGGGCAGTACCCCAGCCTGGCCGCAACCAAATGACTGAAACAACTAAAAGATAAAAGATACGTGTATACACATAGGATTATGTATTCCTAGGTACACCTATCCCACTATAAAAAGGAGGACGTTCACGGCTGGAGTATCTTGTATCATCGGTCTGTTCGTGGTCACAAGTTAGAAAGCTCTGCTCAGTCATGACTGAGCAGGGATTGAACGACAACAGCATCAAATGATTATATTTTTAATATAGGCACAAGGCCTGAAATTCGTGGGAGGAGAGAAGTCGATATTACATCGTTCCCAGTGCCTCAACTGGTACTTGTTTTATCGACCCAGAAAGGACGAACGGCAAAGTCGACCTCGGCAGAGTTTGAACTCGGAACACGAAGACAGACGAAATACCGCTAAGCACTTGGTCCGGCGTGCTAACGATTCCGTCAGCTCACCGCCTTCGCTGGTTTCAAAGTTTGATACAAGGCCGGCAGTTTTAGGGAAAGTAGTAGTAGTAGTAGTAGTAGTAGTAGTAGTAGTAGTAGTAGTAGTAGTCGTTGTAGTAGTAGTAGTAGTAGTAACCGGCAGCATCCGTGGAAATTCTACAACAAATACGAAATTTTTTAGATGGCTGGAAGTTTATATAGAACCATAAAAATTAATGTTTCTTTTGAAATTGTATATTCCACACTATTTTCATAAAGAATAAAAAAGAGAAGACATTTCTGTTATTCTGGGTAAGTTTGTAATTGTAGAAGCATGACTTTCCCATTCTCTCAGCAGTTCAGAGGTTCATTTATATATCTGCGCGCTGTAAAATGATTACAGAGAATATTCATGTCACCAATGTTGTAACATTCAAACATATGTTTACAGATGTTTTGATGTTCTCTCTCGTTTTCATTTTCTATTCTCTCTTGAACACCGTTCTCTCATCTGTTGTACATACGGTATTCTCTTTGATTCATGTTCTCCCTTCTACGCTGCTATTTCCGTGCTTGTTCTAGTGATTCGACCCTCTGTTCACTTTGCGTCGTTGCCAATACCGTCTCGTTCTTTCTCTTGTTAGCTTCCATCGTATTGTAATCCACGTTATTTAGTGGAAATGATAATTAATCTGGTGCTCCGAAAATAAATTAACATGATATTTTGATGTAAGGTTTCAATTCAGGTCAGTTTAAAACAGCAAGTTTGTATCACAGGCGCAGATGTGGGTGTGTGGTTAAGAAGCTTTCTTCTCAACCACATGGTTTCTGGCTCAGTCCCACAGCGAAGCACCTTGAGCTAGTGTCTTCTACTGTAGCCTGCACGCCAACCAAAACCTTGTGAGCGAATTTGGTTGAAGGAAATTGAATGAAGCCTGTCATAATATGTATGTGTGTATTTATTTATGTATGTATGTATGTATGTATCAATGTGTGTGTTTGTTTGTGTTTGTCCCCACCACCACTTCTCAACCAGTGTTGGTTTGCTTACGTTCCCGTAACTTAGCAGTTCGGCAAAAATAGATCGGTAGAATAAATACCAGACTTTAAAAAGTGTAAGTATCAAGATCGATTGGCTGGACTAAAATTCTGCAAGGCGGTTACTCCAGCATGGCCGCAATCCATGACTGAAACAAGTAGAAAAATAAAATCATAGAACTAGGAACAGTTTCAAACTGCATCATGCAACTAGTACCAGTTACGTACTGGGCTAACGATGACAACTCACGCCTTGTATCTTGTGTGGAAAGGGTTAAAAATTGTTCGACCACCACCTCAACCCCTCACGTCCTATTTCTTAGTAATGAGAAAGACAAGGGTTTGCTGTACTCCAGAAATGATTAGCATCGGCAAAAGTCTACCTCGTTTTTAATTCCTTTCATCCTTTTATCAACCGTCGCTTAACAAGCTTCACAAAGGTAACAACGACCAAGACACTGGCGGCGCCTTCAAAATGGCCGACACCAGTTCTCGTCTTACAACAACTAAATGACCTATAATTTAATTTAGTTTCAATACAAGAATTATTATGTTCATATTGACCTTTGCTGATCACGTCAAGGACAAAATGGCTTTACACCCAACCCGCTTTTACACACACACACACACACACACACACACACACACACACACACACACACACACACACACACACACACACACACA
>NC_069006.1:18281799-18284749 GCF_001194135.2 Octopus bimaculoides | reverse complement strand
TCTTGAGCAAAACACTTCACTTCACATTGCTTCAGTTGACTCAGCTATAAATCAGGGATCTTTGTGGTTTTCGTCGCTGTTTACAATTTTGTTCCAATTGTTTTCAAATTTGGTTTATGATTTTTAAGTTTTGTATACCAATTATGAAAATGAAATTCATTTTTCCTATAAATCCATTATTAAAAAGTTTTTAGCCTTTGAAATTTGCAAAATTTGGGTATTTTAGCCAATCAGAAGCGAGTATTTTACACATCACCATGGAGAAAAGCTCCGTTTCTATAGTAACCAAAGATGCTGCACGTGCGCACAAGAAGGAGAAGGAGATACGAGAAAGATAATCTTCTACTATAATAATACTCTTGTCTTTTTCTCCGTCACAACATATGAATGAAAAAGGAAGGAGTGATAAATGAATTAAGGAAGGGGTGACACATGAATAAGGAAGGGGTGATAAATGAATAAGGAAGGATTAATAGCAAACTGGTGGGATGGTAAACGTTCAAAAGAAAAAAAATCAAACAGCGTTTCAACTCTGTGTAAGTATATATGTGTATGGGTGTGCGTGTACAAGGGAAGTATGTGAACATTGACAAGTGTATTAATTTGATTTACCATCCATATTTATATATAAAATACTACAGTTATCCGCCATTTTTGACGGCACGGGGCCAGTTTATTGTAGTTTCTTCTATAAAATCCTGGAGTGCATTGCAAACTTTCGTTCTTGGATTTTTTAAACTAATAAATGTCTGTTTTAAACAATGCTTTGTCGGGGCCGAGATACCAGGCAATGGAACTGAACCCGGCACCATTCACACAAACGTGAATACAGGCAAACACATAGAAACAGGCGCAAATATATATACATGAGCATCCGTGCATAATGTGAGTGAATGACAAACATCTGCTCTCCTTTTGCAATAATATCGGACACGGAAACAGAACAGATATTTAAAGTAAAATGAAAACCAAAAGAGAAATGTGGAGCAAATAATTATACATAATTAATAAGAGCAATTAATTAATATGAGTGCTTAATTGGCATTAATGTGATGAGTAAATAGAAAAATTATGATTACAATTTCTGCTGAAATCACTTCTCTGTTATCTTCCTTTTTATCTTTGGCTTGTTTCAGTAATTGGACTGCGATCATGCTGGGGTATCACTTTGGCGGGTTTACTCGACCCCAGTATTTATATTGTTCTTGTTTTTTTTTTTTGTTTTTTTTCTATTCGGGTTATTATTCTATCGGTCATTTTGCCGAACCGCTATGTTACGGAGACGTAAAGAAACCAACGCCGGTTGTGAAGCGGTGGTGGTGGTGGTGGTGGTGGTGGTGGTGGTGGTGGTAGTGGTAGTAGTAGTAGTAGTAGTAGTAGAGACAAACACATACACACACACACTCCACACACTCCACACACATACACTCCACACACACTCACACACTCCACACGCACACACACACAATATATATGCACACACGACGAGCTTTTTCCAGTTTCCGTCTACCAATTTCACTCACAAGGCAACGACAAAACCCCAAACACACACCTCATACTACTATGTTTCTGCTAAGGCGGCGACTCTCCACTTTGACGGTCGGACAGACGAGGACCATCTTGTTATGTCAGAACTCTTTATTGCCTGCTGAGTGGACAGGAGTAACATGAAATAAAGTGTCTTGCTCAAGGACACAATGCGCCGCTGGGAATCAAACAAACATGCATACACACACATACATATGTATGTGTGTGTATATATATATATATATATATATACACTCACATATATACACACAAATATATATACGCGTCTGTGTTATAGCGTGTATGTATATATCCATATCTATATCTATCTATATAGACAGATAATATACGTATCTCTGATGGTGGTGGTGGTGATGTGGAGGAGGAGAAAAGTAGAAGAAGAAGAAATTTATTGATTGGAAATAATCGAACTAACGTTAAACGGATGTAAAGTTTTTACAAAATGCAAGAGAAGCTCTCTTTCTCGCTCTTCTCCGTGTATATATATATATATATATATATATATATATATATATATACATTATACATTTTCTGTATGTATGCATATACAAATATATGTTTATTGATCTATATAAATATTGATTCGTTATATTCGACGTATGTCAAGTGAGTTCATTAGCGACAAATAGTCAATCGAAATGTGTATAGCGGCCATTGTTGTTATTGTTGTTGGTTCTAGAAAAAATGGGGCAGCGAGGGAGAACGAGAGATCTTTTCTTAATCTTCGCAGTCTTTGATCTTGAAAGAAAAGCATACATTGTTACATGCATATATAGTATGTACACATGCATGTGTGTGTGTGTGTAAGTACGTGT
The DNA here is from genome assembly GCF_001194135.2 of Octopus bimaculoides. Classification (NCBI taxonomy): domain Eukaryota; kingdom Metazoa; phylum Mollusca; class Cephalopoda; order Octopoda; family Octopodidae; genus Octopus; species Octopus bimaculoides. Next base: position 18,282,386 of record NC_069006.1, on the reverse strand, counting down.
GTGTCAATGTATCTACCTACAGTATATATATATATTTATATATATGTGTGTATATATATATATATATATATGTATATATATATATATATATATATGCATATATTTGCATATATGTATATATAAATGTGAGTGTATATATATACATATATATGTGTGTGTGTGAGTATATACACGTGTCACTTTTCATATGGTGCATGTACATAGATGTATGTATATACATACATACATACATACATGCGTACGTACATATACTTAATGCATATGGTTTGTGTAATTTCCGGTGTGTGTGTATGTATGCATGTAGTTCGAATTTATAGAAAAGCAAAAGGCAAAGACCGTTGTAGGAACAACCTCAGTAATGGTTACTTCAAACAAAATTAGAGTTTTTACATCATTCAGTCAGTATACGTGGTTTGTATGCGTTTGGAATCACTTAATTTCAAATATTTCACCCAGAAACACAAATACACACACACACAACGACAGCAGCAGCAGCAGCAGCAGCAGCAACAACAACAACCATTACCACAAAAACAACAACAATAATAAATTGGTTTTCATATTTTGGCACAAGGCCAGCAATTTCG
>NC_069006.1:18277495-18281766 GCF_001194135.2 Octopus bimaculoides | reverse complement strand
GGGGGGGGGGGGTGAACAAGTCTATTTGATTGATTCCAGTGTTCAACTGCTACTTATTTTACCAACCCTGAAAGGATGAAAAGCAAAGTCGACCTCGGCGGAATTTGAACTCAGAACGTAAAGACGGACGAAATGCTTCCAAGCATTTTGCCCAGCATGCTAACGAGTCTGCCAGCTCGTCGCCTTAGCAACAACAACAGTAATATATATACCATAATTACAACAGCCTGAAAACAACAACATCAATAACAACAAAACATGAAGACTAACAACAACAACAACAACAACAACAATCTCACAAGAACAGTCATGTTTTTATATAGAAAACTATGTTACTCTGTAATGTTGAGCAGTTTAACAAGATGGCCGTAATGCTATTCGTTTAACGTCCAACATGGCTGACACAGGATCTAAATATAATATTTCCCAGCGCTGCATATGTCGAACATTGAAATGTGAATGGTAAACGAGGTGATTCCACAGCCATAGTGCTGCAAGAAATGTGTGTTAGGAAGTGAACACTTGTAATTTCTTCCAACCGATATCGCTACACACAGACAGCACAACAATCATAATAATAATAATAATAATAATAATAATAATAATAATAATAATAATTAGAAATCTTTGTAATGACATGGCGAAGAAACTGAGAAAGGGTGGACGGGGGGAGTAAGGCAGAGATGAAGAAGAGATGAAAGAGAAATGAAGGAGGAGGCGACGCATGTGGGAGAAATGTAATGGGGGGTGGCGTGTGATGAAGGAGGTGAAGAGGATGAGGGGATTGCTGTAAGGGATTAGTTATAATTAAACTGTGACAATCTGTGATTAACAAAAACAACAACAAAAAGTGAAGACGACGACAACAACATCATCGACCATCGTAAAAGAAAATTAAAACATTAAGTACGTAAATGATAATATATAAAAATAAAATGGACAACAAGAAAAATATAAAATATACAGAAAAAAATATCTCGATCTGATAGTTGAGTAAATGAAGTGATTTATATAAGCACACATACAAGACATATGCACACATGTATCATACATACATACATACATACATACATACATACATACATACATACATACGTACGTACGTACGTACGTACATACATACAGATATATGTGAGTGTGTGCGTGCGTGTGTGTGTATATATCTGTGTATGTATATGTATGTGTGCGTGTGTATTTACATTTGTATGTATATATATATATATATGTGTGTGTATATATATATATATATATATATATATATATATATATATAATTATGCATATATTTGCATACATACGTGCCTATATACATATATACCCAAATACCTAAATCTCCCATTATATGTCTGTGAGTATATGTGTGTGCGCATGAGTGTGGGGGTGTATGTATATACGCATATAAACACACACACACACACACACACACATTCATATATGCATACATACACGCATATATATACATGCATACATGTACATATACACACGTACATACATGTGTAATACATAGCATGCGTAGCAACGACGACGATGACGACAACAACAACAACAACAACAACAACAACAACAACAGCAGCAGCAGTATCAAACGCCCCTGGCAAACTATCTTTCGTGATCATAAGGCGTTTAATTCGCTAGCGACATCTACTGGTCGACTTACTGGAGCCGAACGTCTTGTTCTACAACAGCCTCAACCGGCGATAGCAAAAGAAGTCATGTTTGAGCAGAGTGGAAAGATAGACTGGCCGACGCGATGCAAAAACCGGTAACTTATGGCAATTGCGGCGATGATGATGATGATGGTGGTGGTGGTGGTGGTGGTGGGTGTCGATGGCAGTGGCGTTGGTGGTGGTGGTGGTGGCGGTTGATGGCGTCGGTGGAGGTCCCTGGTGGTCGTGATGGTGGTAGTGGTGGTGAATAATGAGATAGTGATAAACACTGCGAGGTAATTAAAATAGAGCAAAAGACAGAAATCTGGGCAGATAATAATAATAATAATAATAAATAAATAAATAAATAATAATAATAATAATAATAATAATAATAATAATAATCATTTCTACTCTAAGCACAAGGCCCGAAATTTTGTGGGTGGGGCCCAGTCGATTAGATCAACCCCAGTACGAAACTAGTACTTAATTTATCGACCCCGAAAGGATGAAAGGCAAAGTCAACCTCGGCGGAACTTGAACTCGGAATGTAAAAACGGATGTAAAAGCATTTCGTCCAGCGTGTTAACAATTCTGCCAGCTCACGCTTTCATGATAATAATAATAATAATAATAATAATAACAACAACAACAACAACAGCAATAATAATAATGATTTCTTTTATTAGCCACAAGAACCCCAGACATGGAGGACAATATCGAAGGACGAGTTACAGCACAAAAAGCAAATAAAAATGACCATAATTATATCTAATAATAATGATATTTGCTTTATTGACCTCAAGGGCCGGATACAAAACCAAAGAACAATACAAGAACAAGGGGCAATAAGGCTTTCATGTCTTCTGATCTTAACTAATTGGAAGAGATGGGCTACAGCAAATATTCTGCTCAATAGCAACAGATTTGCTTGTCAGTTGTTTGATCTGCATGTCCCTTAGTGGCTGACGATATGTGCATCCCTCGTCACGAACAGAAGTAGTGGGGGAGCATCGTAGCCATGTGTTGAGAGGAGTTCTTTGGGGTTTGGAAAATGGGTGTTTCGTTCATTATCCTTAAACAACTCTTATTCAGGGATCTTTTGAGCAGGATGTGCCACTCAATCTGAAGAAAATTCTAACTGGGCCCCACCTGCAAGGTCATGCGCTGTTTATCTTGATATGGGGTCACCATGTCGCGCACATATGCTTGTGATGCATGTGCCTGGTGTAACCTTATCAGACGAAATGTCGCTAAGCATTTCACCAGGTATGCTAACGAATGATGATGATGATGAGGAGGAGGAGGATAATGCAACGACATGATACTTAAATTACACTTACATACATACATACATACATACATACATACATATATGCATGAATGGTGGAAGTCATCTCGTAACCGACTAAGACCACTTCCTAAACTCAGTAAATCCAGTGCAAACAGCTTTAACACCAGAGTCACAACAAAGGCTGAGACGACCAGAAACCAACTACACTTCAGACTTTATTTTTATTCGAGGTTACTTTCTCATAGCAGGATGTTGTAAGCAGTACTAGAAGTCCTTCACTCCCCATGCTCCACATGTTAGTTGGTACCACTACAGATGTTTCTACTCTAGGTCAGAGTGGATCTGAGAACAATAATGGCTATGAGATAGCTCCGCACTTTTCAAGCGCCTGAAACTCTTGTGCCAGCCCCCCCCCCCACTACTGGATACATTTTAAAATCATACCCACATATACATACATTCATGCATTACATACATACATACATACATACATACATACATAATACATAGATACACAAGCACATACGTACATACATACTTACATGTCATCGCGATATTATCTACCAATGAGACATGGCGTTGTAGCTAGGGCGCAGTATAATGAGATCTGTCGGAAGAACATCCCCCAGGTCCAAAGAAGCCATAACCACTTGTAATACAAAGGAGTACCAGTGAAAACCTTAATAAAATGTAAGCATAATAAGCCTGACATAGTAATTTGGGATAGAGAAGAAACTGTGTACAGTTGTGGGAATTAGCTACCCAGCGGATGTTAGCATAAAGCTAACGATCGGTGTAATAGAGAATACCTAGGCTGAGCTATTGAGAAATCTGTAGTTATTCTATCCAGATTATGAGCTTAGATTTATACCTGTAATTTTGGGGGCGCTGGGATATGTAATGCACTGCCTGAGTATCAATCTTGAGAAATTAGGCTTCTCAGAACCAGAAAGGGGAAAGCTAATTCGAAGACAACAGATCTAAGCCATTACTGGAACTGTAAAAATCTTTAAAACTTTCCAGAAGTTTAGCATTTAAGTATATATGAGCATGTCTAAGATATGTAACTACACACCTACCTACCTACCTACCTACCTACCTACCTACTTACTTACCTACCTACATACATAATACATACATACACACATACATACAATTTCCATGCACACAGCCACATATAAGATCTTATGTTTCTAAATGCGCTTATAAGCATACATATACAACAAAGATAGATTAATGAACGCACACAAACACTCACACACACACACACACACACTCACACACACACACACTCACACACACACACACACACACACACACACACACACACAC
>NC_069006.1:18271400-18277485 GCF_001194135.2 Octopus bimaculoides | reverse complement strand
TCACACACACACACACACACACTCACACACACACACACCTTTGGTTGCGATGAAGTGTTCCAGTTGATCCGATCGACGGAACAGCCTGTTCGTGGAATTAACGTGCAAGTGGCTGAGCACTCCACAGAAGACACGCGTACCCTTAACGTAGTTTTCAGGAAGAATCAGCGTGACACCGAATATGACAAGGCTGGCCACCAACGTGCCGTCAGGAATCGAACTCACCACCTTACAGTCGTAAACCGAATGCCACTAAACCACGCGCCTTCAGAAAAAATACCCCTTCGGTCATGAATGATCCTGAGATTGCACCTTGAAAGTTCCCCTCCGAGGCACAAGTCCGGGCAAGGTTGCTTGTGGACGACCAGCAGTTGCCCATGCATACCAGCCTTCCTTCTCCACGCCACCGATGTTATCCAAAAGAAAGGCAAAGGCTGATACAGCTTGGCACCAGTGACATTGCAACTTAATTCTACAGTTAAGCGAACTGGAGCAACGTGAAATAAAGTGTCTTGCTGAAAAACACAACACACAGCCTAGTCTGGGAATCGAACTCTCATTAAATCATACAACACCGCACCACCCGGCCGTACACACACCATTCTATGCAACATCACGCTTCACCGCACTGCGCTACACCACCCTAGACCCCAATACGTTACACTACAGAAAAACTACACCGCGCCTCCATACAGTACATTTCACGACGCCACACTGCAGTACCCCATACCACACCACGACACCACCGCTCTATACTGTTTTTATACCAGACAGAACAATTGGAGGATGACAATATTTTAAAGCTGTCACGACACAATAATTATTAATCTGACTTCATTCTGTAAAAACTGTTGGAAGAAACAACATGAATGATAACAACAACAATAACAGCAACAACAACAGCTGTAGCAGCGATGTTAATATAATTATAGATTCTATTTAAATTACTCCTATCCCGGCTTCCATTGTGGTCATTACAGACATGCCGCCTCTCCATTCTTCTCTGGGAATTCCTCGCAATGTGTCAAGGATTGCATGACTTAGTCGGTCTGAAAGACAGCAGGAAGTTGTCAGAATGGTGGGAAAGGGTGAGTGAGAGTGAGTGAGAATGAATGAGAGGGAGAAGCAAGCAAGAGAGACAGGAAGAGTAGGAAAGAGATAATGATTGATACGTAGATTGATGAAGAGAAAGACAGTGAGGAGACACGGTGAGACAGAGACAGAGAGAGAAAAAGGGGGAGATACAGAAAAGAACGATTAATATATGAATGAGAGAGTGAAAGAGATAAAACTACAGAGAGAGGGAGTGGGGAGAGAGAAAGAGAGAGAACAAGGAAACTATTTGTTAGTTTAATTTGTAGAGCTATTAACAAGATGGCGCGGAAGCTTTGACGCTGATCGTCTGCTTGGGAAAAAAGAGTATGGTATTGTGTTGTATTGTGCGGTGTTGTGTTGTGCTTCGAAAGTATGAGACGAAGATGGGGGTGGGGTGTTGGTGATGAAAGACGTTTAATGGAGAAGAGTTGGAACTCTCCTGTGTTTAGAGACTGACAAGAACGAATTATTGAAATCTATAAGGACAAAAAGAAATGGAGGCATTTTTATATGTTAGCGTGTGATTGTTGGTGTGTACGTGTGTGTGTTTTAGACAGTATTGTAACTATGTGACTGTTTCTGTGAGAGAAGAAAGTGAGAAAGGGTGGGAATGCGCGTGTGGGAGAGTGTATGTGTGAGTGAGAGAGGAGGTATGTGTTGTGTGTGTGTGAAAGAGTGTCTGCATAAGAAATACAGTATGTGTGCATGAGACAAATGTTAATGAATATGTTTGTAAATGTGTGTGAAAGCGTGTGCGAAAATGTGTGTACTCATCAATGAATATATTTATACATGTGTATATGTATGTGCGTGTGAAAAGGCGTGTGTATGTTTGTGCATGTATGTGTGTGTATGAAAGGGTGTATATTTGTCAGTGAATATATTTGTAAGTGTGTATGTATATGCGTGTATGCTTGAGTACCTATATGTGTATTTTTATATATGTATATGTGTGTAAATGTCTACGTGTGATCAGGTGCATATATATGTGTGTATACATGCATTGTTTGTGTGTTAGAGAGAGGGGGAGACAGAAAAAGTATTTGTATTAATTGATGTCACAATTGTTAGTGTTTTAATCACAGTCCGCCCTGTCGTTCCAGCTTTGGCCACCTTTAGAAAGTGTACGTCTGGATATACCTTAAGACGGGATGGTCATAGTTGGTAAAATCTTTGATAATGAGTTTTTGGGTTCAAGACCGACCTATGACGAAGCAACAACAACAAATCTATGGTAGATGTGATCAAAAATGTTCCCCCTTTTTGCCCATCACTTCTTTTTGCATGCGAAAACTACAACATAGGTACATACGTGGCTGTGTGGTAAGAAGTTTGCTTCCCAACCACATGATTCTGGGTTCGGCCCCGCTGCGTGGCACTTTTGGCGAATGTCTTCTACTATAACCTCAGGCCGACCAAAGCCTTGAGAGTGGATTTGATAGATGGAAACTGAAAGAAACCTGTCGTATATTTGCATGTATCTGTGTGTGTTTGTGTCTGTGTTTATCCTTCCCAGTACCGCTTGACAACCCGTGTTGGTGTGTTTACGTCCCCGTTTTTTATTGCCTCAGCAAAAAAACGAGACCGACAGAATAAGTGCCAGGCTTAACGAAAACCAAATACTGGGGTCAATTCATTTAACTAAAAGTTCTTCAAGGCGGCGCCCCAGCGTGGCCGCAATCAAACAAGTAAAAAATAGAAGATAAAAGATCGACTCTATCTTTCCTTTTTCGTAAGCTGATAGTGGTGTGATTTGAGGGAGTTTGGCTGTTATTTCGAAAAGGATGGGCACCCACGTAGACAGAGGTTTCTATATTTGTGCAAGCTATGTGATTGTCTTAAAAACGTATGCGTTTGTGTGTGTGTGTGTGTGTGTGTGTGTCCGTGCGTGTGTGTGTGCGTGGGAGAATGAGATGGTCGGGCAGACAGACAGACAGACAGATAAAGTGAGTGAGAGAGAGTGTTTGTGTGTGTGTATTTATATATACTCGCATGGATTTCCCAGTATGTGTGTTTGAGAGAATTTATGTGTGCAACGAAGAGGAGAAACGGAGAAGTCTGTGTGTGTATGTGTATGTATGTATTTGTGTGTTTGTGTATGCCCCTTTGGGTGTAGAGGTGTCATGTACGTGTGTGCACTTTGCTGCTTCTTGTATGCGCGTACTTTTGAGTGTGTGTCTTTGCCAGTGAGTGTGTCAATATGGGGTGAGAGGTAAGATTGATTGATCAATCGATATAGATAAATAAACAGATACACGGACAAGCAGATAGATAGATAGATAGATAGGTAGGTAGGTAGGTAGGTAGGTAGGTAGGTAGATAGATAGATAGATAGATAGATAGATAGATGATAGATAGATAGATAGATTGATTGATAAATAGATAGATAGATTGATTGATAGATAGATAGATAGATTGATTGATAAATAGATAGATAGATAGATTGATTGATAAATAGATAGATAGATAGATTGATTGATAAATAGATAGATAGATAGATAAGCAGACAAATAGCTAGATAGATAGTGAAAAGTGTATGTAAGTGTGTGTATATATCTGTATATATATATATATATATATATGTATATATAGGTGTTTGTGCCTGTGTTTTTTACGTGTGTTGTTCAGAGGTGAGAGAAGGAAAGATGTGTGTGTCTGCTTCACCTTGTATGCACAGTAGTTGTGAACGTCGTATATATATGTTTGTGTGGGTGTATACGTGTTGTGTTTGAAAGACGGTTTAGTTTTCTCATGAAACGGTCGGCCATGTCAAAACAGTCGGTGGGTGGGTGTTGAAGAGAGGGGTTTGTATCACAACAATAGCAGATCCACCGACCACTACTACCAACAACAACAACAACAACAACAAACCCTCCCCCCCATCATCATCACCGCCACCAACCACTAGTAATACAACTAACAACAACAGCAACAACAATGGTGAACCGAGCGTTATCGAAACAACCGCAACATGAAAATAACTTTTTATTTGTCGTGACATGATTCAGGGAAATAAAGTGGAAATATAATAGGTTCTTGAGAGATTGGGAGGGAGATGAGGGTGGAGGAAGGGAGAGAGTGAGTGAGAGGGAGAGGAGGGCGTCTTGGAGCGAGAGAAAAAGAGAAAGAGGACGAAATGAGGGTGGGAGGGAATAGGTTTATTAAGAAAGCGCATTTTAATGCGGGAGGTGCCGCGTGTACGAGTGTGTGTGTGTGTGTGTGTGTATTGTCACAAAGAGAGAGAGTGTGTGCGTTGCGTGATTATACCTGTGTGTGACAGACAAAGGGTATGTGTGCATGAGTGTCCCGCGGTGTATGTTTGTGTATGTGTGTGTGTTTGAGTGTGTGTATGTGTGTGAGTTTGTATACGTTTGTGTGTGTCAATGTGCGCTTGTGTGAGACAGAGAGATGAGAGATAGCGTGAGTTTTCTGTCTTAGTGTGTGTGTGTGTGTGCAAGAGAGAGAGAGAGAGGAGGTATGTGTGCCTCGATGTGTGTGTGTATGTGTGTGTGTCAGAGAGAAAGAGTATGTATGTCCCAGGTTGTGTACCTCGGTTTGTGTGTTTGAGTGTGTGTATGTGTCTGCGTGTGAGAGACAGAGAGACAGAAAAAAAAGAAGAGCGTGAGAGAGAATGTGTGTGTGTGTGTGAGTGTGACTGTGGGTGTATATGTGTGTATGTATGTGTATGTGTATGTGAACGTGTGCGTGTGCAAGAGAAAGAGGCAAACAGAGAGTGTTTGCATGCATGTATGAGTGTGCATGTGTTTATGTATGAATGTGTGTATGTGTAGGTTTTAAAAGAAGCGGGGATTAAGTATAGAGTGATAATATTTGTCGGTAGAGGGAGCAGGCGGAAAATGAAGTGTGTCAATGAATTGTAAATGATCAGCCTTTGTAAATAAACGACTGGACGCCATAAAACACAGCAATAAATTCAACTGACAAATTCTTCTTCATTTCCTCCTCCTCTTCCTTTTTCTTTTTGTTCCTCCTCCCTCTTCTCATTTCTTCCTTCTTCCTTTTGTTCCTCTTCCCACTTATTTCTTCCTCTTCCATTTTGGATGAGATATTCAATCTTGGGCTATTATTTAAAACACAATCTGTCTCCCTTGTCATATAAAAAGCTAACACTAACGACCCCCACCGCCGCCAGCAACAACAACAACATCAACGCACCACCATCGCCAATGACAAAAACACCCTTACCACCAACAACCACAACACTAACAACAACAGCAACGACACCAGCATCGCCAATGATTAATAAAGCACCATCGGCGCCACCACCAAAACCACCGCCGCCACCACCTACATCATCAAGACCAAGACCAGCACAAATATCAATATTAATTTTCATCATCAATACCACCAGCGGCAAATTGATGTTTTGTCAGCTACCACCCCAGGTCTCCGGCTGATCGTCAGGCAGAGAAGAAAAAATATGGTCAACGTATCGGTCGCTCTCTGAAAGGTTTATGGTCGAGCCTTGTTGGCATTGGAGAGACCTTTGGCGTTCTTGGGCGCCGGACCATATTCCTGCTCACCGCTTGACTAACGTCATGTACTGATACCGAAACACTGCCCCGCCCCACCTTCATTACCGCTACCACTGCAACCACTGACAAGGTTGACAATACCTCAATCACCATCAACGCCACCACCACCACCGCCACCATCGTCGTCGTCGTCATCGTCATCATCATCATCACTACCTCCAACACCATCAACACTCATCACCACCATTACCATCGCCTCGCCACTGCCATAAAATACCACCAGTAACACCGCCTCACCATAACCACCTCTCCCTATACAGCCATTTACCACCACTACCATCACCACCACCACTACCATCACCACCACCACCACTGCCAATATCACATCCAGCACCCCCGTTTCATCAGCGCCACCGCTTCCATATCCGATTCGTATGTCGGGTGGATAGTTTGTTGTGCTGGTCGTGTCGGGGGTTTTGTTTTATATTTATTTT
>NC_069006.1:18270348-18271285 GCF_001194135.2 Octopus bimaculoides | reverse complement strand
AGGGAGGGAAGGTGCGCATGACTTAGGGGTTAGGGTGTTGCACTCGCGATCGGGTGATTGCAGATTCCGAACCGGGATGTGCGTTGCGTCCCTTAGCAAAACACTTCATCTCATGTTGCCCTACAGTCACTTTAACACCTGACGTCTGATGCACCTGTACAGAAAATGTCAATTTGGTAAAGGGAGTGAACTGATTGTGCAGCATGAACGCTTGATCACTGTAACCGAATCCTCTGTGCCAATCGTTCAGCAAACTTCAGTCTCAATAATTCACCTCTGGAGACATGGACGTTTCGTTCATCATCCTTAAACAATCCTTATCCAGGGACCTTTTGAGCAGGCTTGGCTACTCGAACATTTTTACTGGGTCCCCACCTGCAAAATTTCGTGCTGCTTATCGTGATACGAAATCCCCATGTCGCGTGCATTTGGTTGTGATGCATATACTTGAATATCCTTACCAGACGGTTAGTAATGATGAGTATATTGAGCCTCATATATATTTGTACCCCAGTGTCTCTTTGATGACATGCCCCTTTGACCCACGAATAGTCAAGAAGGAAGGCGAAAAAATAGATATATATACAGTCTTCTTAAGTACAAAATGGCCCGGCTGTGAAAAATGAAGAAGGTGAAGATAGTGCCAATTATTGTTGGTTCCTTGGGGAGAGTATCGAAAGGCATCGAGAGGAACATAAAGGAAATTGGAATAGAGTGCCCAGTAGAACTGTTACAAAAGGTTTGCCTCCTTGGCACGGCCAGAATAATCAGGAATGTATGAGATAGTTGTAAAGAACGGATAGCAGGGTACCGTAGGCTGCATACAACGAAACCTGAGATAAAAAATAAAATAATAATAATAATAATAATAATAATAATAAACAAGCAAGGTCAGATACCTTCCACCTGTTTTAGGTGATAATACTTCGCAAGTCGA
>NC_069006.1:18267659-18269342 GCF_001194135.2 Octopus bimaculoides | reverse complement strand
TGTGTGTGTGTGTGTGTGTGTGTATGTATGTATATATATATATATATATATATATCCATGCATATATACAAAGCCACACAAATAACAAAATTCGCAATATGACTATGCGGGCGATCACTTATATGAATACACACACGCACACACACACAGTTTATATAAATTAACCATGTGTAGATCGCAACACTTTCCCGGCTAGCTGTGACATTAGTCTAAACGATAAATCTCTCTCTCTCTCTTTCTCTTTATCTCTATCTATCTATCTATCTATCGATTTGAGTTGGCTCAACCCAAGACAGTCACACTAAACGTGTATATGTTTGTGCCTGTGCATGTGAGTGTTTGTGTATGTTTATAAGTGTGTGAATGAAATTACGTATTTAGCGATGGGACAGTTCCTGTTTCTGAAAACCTAACTCGCGACTTGCTTCATCGGCCAGCTTCTATAAACACACTTTATAGCAGTGATTCTCAACTATATTTTACCTTATGATTAATATTGGTTTCAAATTTTGGTACAAGGCCAGCAATTACGGGGGACGTGATAAATCGACTACATCGACCCCAGTGCTCAACTGGTGCTTATTTTATCGACCCTCAAAGGATGAAAGGCAAAGTCGACCTCGGTGGAATTTTGAACTCAGAACGAGAAGACAGACGAAATACCGCTAAACATTTTGTCCGGCGTGCTAATATTAAGAATTATGTCAAAAAAATATATATATATGGGTATTACGATACACAACGCATTTGATTTTTTTCTATATAATTCCTTATATTAGTTTAACCAATTTATTGCAGATAAATTTTAACAGCAAAATCTTATATGGATCCTCAATTGTCATATGGACTGGTTGAGAACCACTGGTCAATAGCAATAGTACGACTCAACCTCACTAGTCAATTCGTTTTTCCATTGGTCACTGTTTCAAGTCTGGTTCTTGTTCGATTTCTTCTAATCAGTTGAAGTTTTTCGAATTTTCACCAGAACATTTCCAATAGAGTTCTGATGAAGATTTGTATGTTGCTGGCGATAATCGCATTCATTCTTCTTCTTTTTCTGGAAATTAATAATCCTATCTACTAAAGGTACAAGGCCTGAAATTTTGTGGAAAGAGACTAGTCGATTACATCGACCCCAGTGTTTCACTGGTATTTAATTTATCGACCCCGAAACGATGAAAGGTAAAGTCGATGAAAGGTAAAGTCGATGAAAGGTAAAGTGTGTGTGTGTGATTAGGTTTGTATGTGCGCGTGTTCTCGTTCTTTCGTACACACATACGCGTAAGCGCAGGCGTGGCTTAGTGGTAAGAAGTCTGCTTCCCAACCACATGGTTCTGGGTTCAGTCCTACTGCATGGTACCTTGGGCAAGTGTCTTCTGCTATTACCTCGGGCCGGACAAAGCCTTGTGAGTGGATTTGGTTGACGGATACTGAAAGAAGCCTCTTGTGTGTGTGGGGGGGAGGATGTATGTGTCTTTTTGTCTCTGTTTATCGCCCCATCACCGCTTGACAACCGGTGATGGTGTGTTTACGCCCCCGTAACCTAGCAGTTCGGCAAAAGAAACCGATAGACTTTAAAAAAAAAAAGTACTGCGGTCGATTCATTCGACTAAAAATTCCTAAAGGCGGTACCCCAGCATGGCCGCAATCAAATGACTGAAACAAGTAAAAGAAAAATATAAA
>NC_069006.1:18266988-18267633 GCF_001194135.2 Octopus bimaculoides | reverse complement strand
ACTCGGACCGATCGTGTCCGACCAACAGCGCCCCCTGTTATCAATAATCAGCAACTGCTCAACCCCAAACAGTCTCTTACATGACCCAATAACGCCAAATGACTTTTTATTTAGGACAACAAAGACGACGATGTACAGAAGACAAAAAAAAGAAACAGTTCTGTGCATGCAATAATTGTTTGCATGTCTTTGTGACTCGGTGTGGTTAATCAATTATATTTTATATGTGTGTCAACCTGCATGAGCTCTGCTACACACAAGCATACATACGCACACACTTTCTTAGATAGGTTATCACTTTCTCGCTCTTTCTCATAAATATACATGCACGCAAGCTCCCTGTTCTTGTCTTACTCTTACAGAGACACACATACACACATAATTTCTCAAATACACCATCACTTTCTCGCTTCACTCTTTCATGTAAGCATACACGCACAGTCCTCTCTTTCTCTTTTACACACACACACACACACACACACACACACACACTTTCTCTCTGAAAGACACCTCCCAGCACTCTCTTGTTCTTTTTCCTAAACATACATGCACACAATTCTCTCTTGTACTTCCACACACATATACATAAACACACACACACACACACACAGATGTACACATTCACACACACACACACACACACAC
>NC_069006.1:18260492-18263443 GCF_001194135.2 Octopus bimaculoides | reverse complement strand
TGTGTGTGTGTATATATATATATATATATATATATATATATATATATATATATATACAGATAGATAGATAGATAGATAGATAGATAGATAGATATATGTGTATTTATATATGATATAAATATATCATATGAATACACATGACATATATGTATATATATACATCATATATGTATGCATATATATATATGTATGTACATTGTATTACACGTGCGTGTGAGTGTATATATATATGTGTGAGTGTATATATATATATGTGTGTGTGTGTGTATGTTTATATATTATATATATATGTATAAAGATACACACACACACATATATATATATATATATATATATATATATCATATATCATATATCACAGAACATGTGTATACATGTGCATGCATATATGTATGTATGCGTGTGTATATGTGTCTCTATAGATCTATGCACACACAAAAACAATCGTATGAGTAAATGCTTGAATTACATAAAAACAATCACTGTCTGAATAAGATAATCAATGCATGTGTTGAGTCTAACAAATATTGTAATTTTATTGACAGTGACTTCGGAGTTTCATGCATCATAGCTTAATCAAACTGTAAGGTGAAATACACTTGACTGCTATTTAGTGGGAGGATGGAAATGATTATAATGAAAGGGTTTAAGGGTTGAAAAAAGGTCGGAACAATGACTAAGGCCAGTACAATAATTTTTGTTTGAAGGTCTGGATAGGGAGAGATAGTCTGGGGTTGGGGCTTGAAGTATTTGTTGAAGAGATGTATTGGGATCACAAATATTAGAGGTAGATATTCAGAAAGGTACGCTATATCAACATGAACATGGGATTCACTGGTCGAAGAAAGATATTTCGTCGTGCAAGGAGGTACTACCTTTTGTAACGTAACTTTTTCATTCCTTCTTTCTGTTGAATTGTGTGAAGTCAAGTCGTTCTTTCTGACCTTCTGTGTTTCTATGTTTCTAAAAGATGCTACGTTGTTGCTGATGGTTATGGTGATCGTTGCTGTTCGTATTGTGTTTCCCATTCAAGTAAATATTTCCAAAATTATGTTTTTGCGTCTTTCATTCTGTATTGTAAGTTCCTAGTCGAACAAATCGACAGCAGTATTTAGTTGTCAGTTTTTCAAAGCTCGGTACGTATTCTATCCAACTCTTTCGCCGAACCGCGAAGTTACAGGGACGGAAACACCCACAGCGGTTGTCAAATGGTGTTGCGAAATAAACACACACTCACACACATACACACACACACACACACACACATACACACACACATGTATCTGCATATAATATACAAATGTATAGAACGATATATATATATATATATATATATATATATATATATATATATATATATATATATATATATATATATATACGCCTTTGTATATAACGGTGTGCATCTTTGTGTTCGTCCTCTACCGCCGCATGACAACCGTCCAAATTTACGTCAAGTAACTTAGCGGTTTGGCAGAAGGACTTACGAAAAAGTAAAATGAGTACCGAGGTCCATTCATTCAACTAAACCCCTTCAAGACAGTTCCCCAGCATGGCCACAAGAAACAAGAAAACAATGAAACACAAAAGATTACTTAACATTTAATTCTGGTCAATAAAGGCAAGGGGGACAACTCAGAAAATAGAAATCAATTCAAACTGAATACGGGGCGGCAATGGCGAAAGGAATATTTATAACGTACCACTTCAGAGTGTTTGTAACAGCTAATGTCCACCACTTAATAATTATTTAATGGCCTCATGGTAGTTCTCTGCTGTGAAACTAGATAAATCTGGATAATTATTGTTAATTACTCGCGTCTACAACTTGATAATGATGCACTAATTACACCCTGGCACTCTAATATTTTGTAACTTCTAAATTTACACTTCGTGTTTGTTTTTGTTTCATTTTATGTGTTTATCTTTTGGCGTATGTATGTGTTCTTAAGTATGTATGTATGTGTGCGTAAGTATATAAGTATGTGTCTGAGTGTCTAGATATGCACACACTCATGCACATATATGTATACATTTATGTATGTGTATATATATTGTATGCGTGTATATATATATATATATATATATATATATATATATATATATATATATATACCTTTATATATATATATAGAGAGAGAGAGGGGGGAGATGGTTATAAATACGCACACACATACATTCACACATATATATGCATACATGTATGTATGCATATAAAAATATGTGTATGTATATATGTGTGCATGTGTTTGCGCGTGCATATGCATTTATGAATACATGAAAATATAGAAAGCTGCGTGTGAAAGACATCTGCAAGAACGACCTGATCAAGCACCGTATTGATTGCAAGAAATTAGAAGGTGTTGCTAATGAGAGACCGGAGCAAGAACGAGTGATATGAAGAGAGGTGTGATTACCGTGGAACAGGAGACGTATTGCTGTTCTCTGATTAAAATGCCGAGGAATAAAGGGGAAGCCAAAGCAAACCGGTACGAACAGGAAGTAGCACTCTGACTTGTGGCTTCGCCGGAAGGGGTTTTTGTTACCAACATTGGGCGGCGGGATCAGACGTAGGCCTATGTATGAGAAATTGTAAGCTTTCCGTTCAGAACGTTTATTAATGACAATGAAGGCTATTAACATTACATTATGCTTACATATAAACATATCATACATATACATATATATACATATCTATATACATAGATATATACATACATACGTGCATGCATGCCTATGTATGCGTGTGTGTGTATGTATGTACGTACGTACGTTCGTATGTACGTATGTATATATGTATGCATGTATTTATATATGTATGTATGTATGTGTGTATGTATGTGTGTATGTATGTATGTACGTATGTATGTATGCATGCATGTATGTATGTATGTATGTATGTAATAATGCATGTGCGTTTATATATATATATATATATATATATATATATA
>NC_069006.1:18254760-18259903 GCF_001194135.2 Octopus bimaculoides | reverse complement strand
TATATATAGATATATATACACATATATATATATAGTAAATCCAGAAGAGAAGAAGAACAAACACAAGAAGCACAACAACGCGAGGACGTGGTACATGTAAATTATTAGCAGACGCTCAAGGAAGGAAAGATGATTTAACGTTTCGAGCAAACGCTCTTCTTCGGAAACAGAGGAAAGTCCAATAGAAAGGAAGACGCAGGAAGAAAATCGCCAACGATTCAAATGTGGTTACATTTTGAAATGACCAGAAGGTAAACATATATATATGGAGCTTGGCTGCTCTGAAAACCAGTGTGTATATATATATATATATATATATATATATATATATACACACATACGTATGAGTATGCATGTGAATGTGTGTGTGTGTTACGACTAAGACATAACGAAATGCATCGAATGTAAATTTATACTCAGAGAGAAGCTGAAGCCCTCCAACCAGTTTTCCGTAAATATTTTCTCTCTAATCTCACTTCGAAAGGAACGTTGATATCTGCAAGGCCGCTGAACTCCACAACAATAATTTATGTCTTTTTGTTCATTTGTTTTTCTGTTTTCTCCTCTCCCAGACAAACTATCTCAGGCTTTCTGCGTTTGCATTTGATGTAAATCTTATCTGAGAATGTTCCCACCGATTTAACTCTCTGGCGATAATTAAATTTAAAAGATTGCAAATTTATTGCACTTAATTGTCAACAAATGTTAATTGTTTTTACTTTATTAAACCCACAACCATAAAGAAAAAAATATGTTAGGTTTAAAGTTTCTAATTTTTATTACTTTATTGTCGTTCGAGACAATAGATTCGCAAATGTAAATGTTGACTGAGCGTTGAATGTAGTGGTTTAGCAGTTAGTGAAACAATTCATGTATGTATGTATGTATGTATGTATGTATGTATGTATGTACAATATGTATATATATATATATATATATATATATACGCACTCACATACGCGCGCGCGCGCACATACGCACACACATAGGCTGTCCATAAATTATCTTTAGAACTTCCACAATATATTGTATCTAGAATCGTCCTAGAAGTGTTCTTATGTTCATAATAAAACTTTATTTGTTTGCCTGTCATTAGACCTGCGGCCATGCTGGGGCACCCCCTTCTAGCCGAAAGGATCGACCCTGTACTTATTTTCTTTTTCAGGCATGGTACTTGTTCCATCGGACACTTTTTGCCAAACAGCTAAGTGCCGGAGACGTAAACGCACCAACAGCAGCTGCGAACAGGGCTGGCTGAGGGCACCAGTAACTCGGGCAGTCGCCCGGGGCGCCATGTGCTAGGGGGCGCCAAGGAGTGCGTCACAAAGACACGGAAATTTCCACGACGGTCAGCTTGTACACACCGAAATTCAGCTTACCCGGGGTGCCAACAACCCTAGGGCCGACCCTGGTTCTCAAGCGGTGGAAAGGGAACAAACACCAAGATACACCCCACCACACACACATATACATATACACGCGCACGACGGGCTTCTTTTAGTTTCCGTCTACCACACCCACTCACAAGAATTTAGTCGGCCTTAGGCTATGGTAGAAGACACCAGACCAAGGTTCCACGCAGTATGACCGAACCCGTAACCATGCGTTGAGAAGCAAACCTCTTGCCACACAGCCACGCCTGCGCTTATGTATATGAATAGCTAATAAGAAAATGTCCGTTGTGTAGAATTAATATATTGCTTGCAGCCCGCAACCTTGATACACATACAAACATATACAGATATATACATGTACACTACTAAACACGATTTTATAATTAACCCTATCCAAAGCGGGCACGTTAACTGCATCGTTAGCACGCCGGACAAAATGCTTCGTGGTATTTCTTCCGGTTCACCGCTGTGAGTTTAAATTCCATCGTGGAAAACTTTGTCTTTCAATCTTCCAGGGTCGATAAAATAAGTACAATGTTATTAATGGGGTCGATGTAATCGATTAACCCTCTTCCCACAAAATATTTCAGGCCTTGTGTTTGTACCTACAGCAGAAAGGATAGTTAACTCTATCCCACAATCCCCTCTTCCCTGTGCTCACATCTCTCCTCACTCCAACATCAATCCCACCTTACAGATAAATATCTCTCATGCCGTAGTGGCCTGTGCTGGTCCGAAGCAAAGGGACATAAGTCCAATGCTTTTTTCCTCCCTGAATTTTGACCTGAACGATTTCTTCCACGAATTTCATTCCGGATTTTAAAACTGTCGTTAGACCTGTAAAACCGCTATAACCTTTCTAATTAAAGAGTTCACGCCATAATATTCTTTTCAGCTCTCTTTGATGTTTGTCGACGACTTTCCATTATTATATTACAACGGGATCAATTGAAGATTCCGGAAACATAACTGAATACAATATACACCTGAAGAAGGGCGGAGGATACAAGGGCCGGAACTAGGCCGAATATATTAATATAACGTTTCTATTTTGGGTACAAGGCCCGAAATTTTTTTGTGGGGGAGGGCTAGTCGATTGAGTGCTCAACTAGTACTTAATTTTTATATCCCGAAAAGCTGAAAAGCAACATCGACCTCGGTGGCATTTGAACTCGGGATATAATGCTGGAAGAAATTCTTGCTTTGTCCAGCGTGTTAATGATTCTTCCCACCCCACATATCAATGTGATGGTTTCAAATTTTGGCGCTGGGAAGGGGAAGAAGATTACAACAACCCCAGTACTTTTGTAAATATACGAAAGTACAGAGAAATGCGGTATAAGTGATTTCGTCTTGAGTCACTGATGTGTAGAGGCAACAAAAAGACCGGTTGATCGGAAATTTGAATCGGATCAGGTAAATCTATTAACTTTAAAGACATCAAATACCTACACGCATACAGATGCGAGCGTGTGTGTATACACATAAGCACACAAACGGCTACATGTATGCGTTGATGCGAAGATGAATGTAAGTTACAAAAAAGCTTCTTTACAAATGTACGTATATTCATACATACTTTCATACACACACACGCATACACACACACACACACACACACACATATATATATATGTATATATATATATATATATATATATATATATATATATATATATATATACATACATATGATTATGTATGCATATATACGCATGCATATACATATATACATACGTACATACATATATACAAATAAATACATATATAAATACAGATAGATTCATACATAGACATATGCACAAACCCCGGCACAGATATACATAAAGATAGAGACACATGTACACATTCACATATACACATACATACATACATACATACATACTTATGTGCATTCGTAAATATATAGTATATATTTATCCTGTATATCTCTTTTTAATTTTGCTATCATTTTTTTAAAGTGTTACATGGACATTAAAATTGTTCAAAGGAAGAATTTTTAACGTAATTTTTGCGGACGGGGAAAAATACAGAAAACAAAACAGAAACCATATGAAACAAACAAACAAACAAACAAACAAACAAACGAGTGAATGAATAAATAAGCAAAGAACTGCAAAACCTTGCACAAAATAATATAGAAGATGAGTAATAGCACTTCACCATGTGTCAAGAGAGTCTGTTTGGAAGTACATGAGAAAGAGATTGATTATGTGTCCGCAGGTCGAAACAAGCTCATTTCTTCAGTTTAGTATTAGAATGGATCAGTGAGGCAGCGAGCTGGTAAAATCGTTAGCACGCCGGGCATAATGCTTAGCGGCATTTCGTCCGTCTCTACGTTCTGGGTTCAAATTCCACCGAGGTCAACTATGCTTTTGATCCTTTCGGGGTCGATAAAATAAGTACCAGTTCAGCACCGGGGTCGATATAATTGACTAGCCTCTTTTCCCCAAAATTTCAGGCCTTGTGCCTATAGCAGAAAGGATTATTATTATTATTATTATTATTATTATTATTATTATTATTATTATTATTATTATTATTGCGATTATTATTGACTTCAAATTCTGCAGAGTTCTACTTTACCCATCATCCCTAAGGGGTCGATAAAATAAGTCGCACCACCGTCACCACAACAACAACATTTCTACTACTACTACTACTACTACTACTACTACTACTACTACTGCTGCTGCTGCTGCTGCTGTTACAGTATTTAACGTTCAGTTTTCTTCTCCATTTTCTGCTGCGATCCACTTTAGACGATGCTCGCCCCTATAACAAGGTGTTTTGTCCCCTGGGATTTGAGGAAGCCATTCTATGAACCCCACTCCTCCTTCTCCTTCTGCTTCTCCGACTACTACTACTACTACAAATAATAATAATAATAATTATATCGATAACAATAACCGCATACTAGTACTTGTATAAATTTGCAAGGGAAGCCATATTTATTGATAAGCCAACCCTCTTCACTCCTGCTCTCTTTAACTGTGATATAATACCATCAGCACTACAACTACAACAGTTACCACCTCCACCAATACCTCTACACCCATGACCACCACCACCGCCACTAACTGTCCTCTCCACCACAACCAGAATCGCCGCCAACACAAACAATCACCATTGTTACTGCTGCCACAACTTCAACCACCACCACCACTGCTGTATACATCACTACCAGTATTATAGCTACTACTACTACTACTACTACTACTACTACTACTACTACAACCATCACTACTAACAACAACCAGAACAGCAGCAGCTACGACCCTAGCAACGACATCAACGCCGACTTCATTGCCACCATAAAAACCACTGCCATCACAACCATCGTTGTAACTACCACCACATAAACCATAATTAACATTCCTGCTACTATTACCTCATCTACCACTACTACCGGCGCTGCCACACACACCACTATCAGTATCAACATCAGCAGCAACACTACCGATACCACCACCACTACAACCACCTCTACCACAACCAACATAAACACTACCACCACCACTATCACCATAACCACTCACTTCACCACAACCACCACTACTACCGCAACCAACGTAACCACCACCACCACCACCACAAATCCTCTACTACCACCAACGCAACCACCACCAGCACCATAACTACCACAACCACTACAATCACCACCACTATCACCACCTCAATCACCACAACAACCACCACCACAACAACCACCACCACAACAACCACCACCAAAAACAACCACCACCACA
>NC_069006.1:18252264-18253867 GCF_001194135.2 Octopus bimaculoides | reverse complement strand
CACCACAACAACCACCACCACAACAACCACCACCACAACAACCACCACCACCACAACAACCACCACCGCAACCACTATAACCACAACCACCATTACCACCACCAACACCACCACCATCACCACTTCCGTTGCGCCACTATTACCACAGCCACTTCACCACTAATACTACCTCCCAAACGACTACTTTGCCTCTACGACCACCGCCATGTTCTCATTATTGCCACCACCACTTCACTACTACTTCCCCTACCATAAATAAACTCATGCTACTACCAGCACCACAAAATATACGCCCACCACCCTAACCCGTCACCTACCCACCCAGCTGGACCTTTCCCTCATACCCTCCCGGAAACCCGAATGTTTACAGTCCCTACTGACAAGGTGAGTGACACTCATATACTCTCTCTCACCCTCCCTTTCACCTTGGGTGTCAGGTCACGTGTCATACAGCTGTATGTTGTGGGTGAGGGTGCACATGTATATCTGTGTGACAGTTTATGTGCATGTTTGCATGTGCACGTACGCATGCATAGCCAAAGGAATAAACACGTGTGTGTGTGTGTGTGTGCGCATGTACAAGTGAGTCTTCTAACAGAAGTGTATACATGTGTATGTGTATGCCTTCATGTCTGTACATGTAATTACATGAACATGTACGCATATTCTATGCATGCGTATATGTGTGTAAATACGCATGTGTTTGTACCTATGTACTTTTGTTTACGCGTGTGTAAGGTTTCTAAGTTATACATCTTTTATAGTACGGCATGTGTTTGTATTTTTACTTGTGAGCCAGCACGCTTGCACCCGTACGTGTGTGTTAATGTTTATATGCATGTATATATAGATATATATACACACACATATACGAGAGTGTGTAAGTTTTTGTATGCGTGTGTATATATGCATGCTAGTTCGGTATGATTAAACACACATACACACGTATAGGATTTGTATTTGGCGTACATGTATAAATACATACATACATACATACACATATATATATGTGTGTGTGTGTGTGTGTATATATATTATATATATATATGTATGTAGATACGTAAGTATATATATATATATATATATATATATATGTATGTATGTATGTTTTTATATGTAGATACGTATATATAAAATACATGTATATATGTATGTATGTGTATATGTAAATATGTATGTCTGTGTGTATTTGCGTGTAAATGTATATGTGTGACTAAGTCGGCGTTGTCTATAGGTGAAATATATATTGCAATGATCAATGGCGCATAATTATAGTTTGTGCAAAATCGTTTTACTTCAACTTCCGGTCATGTTTACATCATGGCCGCCATATCAAATTTCCACCATCAAATTTCTCACCCTATAATTAGTTTCATTTTTGGTTATTCTCCTGTAATATATCACTTTGTGTTGTGTTTGATCGTCCCCCGCTTTCACAACCCCTATCGACATACGCACACACATACACATTTATACACACACACACACACACACATATATGTATACATTTATGTGTATGTGCATGTATGATCGTATATATCTCTGTGTATGCTTGTATGTATGTATGTATATATTTTGATTGTATATATATATATATATATAT
>NC_069006.1:18246796-18251449 GCF_001194135.2 Octopus bimaculoides | reverse complement strand
ATATACACGCACGCACACACATACAAACACGTTGATGTATTTATGTAAGTTTACATGTATATGTAATCGTATGCATATAATTCTCTGTGTGTGTCTGTGTGTGGTTAAGTGTATGGCTATCTATAAGTGGAATATATATTGCAGTGATCAATGGCGTATAATTATAGTTTTCGCAAAAACGTTCTACTTCAACTTCCGGTCGTGCCCACTATATCAAATTTCCATCATTGAATTTCCCCCACTATAATTTATTTCTAATCAGGTGACATAGAAATTCACATGACGTTGGTGGAGGGGCTGCCTGATCCCACTGCGCTCCGATGTCTTACTGAGCATGAACCGCTCTCTTCTCATCTGTAGGAACTGCCCCTGATATTTTCACGTATGTCACATGTGATTATGGACTCCGCCACCTTGAGCTCCTCGGTGAATGATCCTTATGAACCCGTTGTAGTTTTCTGCCGGACAAAGACTCCCTGCTGTTTTCCTTGATGTCCTGACCTGCCGGACAAAGACCCCTGCTGTTTTCTTGGATGTTCTGACCAGCCGGACCTTCTGTTTTCTTTGACGTCCTCATCAGACGGACTACTCATTTTTGCCAGCACTGCAGTGAAGTGACGTAAAGTGTTTTGCTCAAGGATACGACCCCTCGCCGAGAATTGAACTGACCGCCTTACCATCTTGAGCCGAATACCATAACCACTAAGCCACGCGCCTTCATACACACACACACACACACACACACACACACATAATGGGGTGAGTGTGTGTGTGTGTGTGTGTGTGTGTGTGTGTGTGTGTGTGTGATTTAACACAGTTGTATCGGTAGCCGTTGTGAACAAAATATATTCGCCACTGAATTTCACCTGCAAAGCAATCACACAAATGATGACACGGCGATGACAAATTCATGACGAGATGATGACAACAACATTTATTCATTGTTTCTTTCACCTCTCCTTATTGCTGCAGTTGTTCGTAGTTATTGTTACTCTTGTTATTAAGGAGGCGAGCTGACAGAATCGTTATCATGCCGGACGAAATGCTTAGCGGTGTTTTGTCCGCTCTACGTTCTGAGTTCAATTTCCGCCGAAGACGACTTTACCTTTCACCCTTTCGGGGTCGATAAATTAAGTACCAGTGAAACTGTGCAAAGTTGTTCATGCAAAGAGCACCAGTCACCCATGCATGACAGTCTCCCCGTCTCCACACCACCGTTGTTATCCAAGGGAAAGGCAAAGGCCTCGGTGACATCGCAACTCATTTCTACAACCTGAGTGAACTGGAGCAACGTGAAATAAAGTGTCTTGCTCAAGAACGCAACACACAGTTCGGTACGGGAATCGAACTTACTACCTCATGATTGTAATCCTGATTGCTCTAACCATGCCAATAACATACATAATATACCATGCATCCATTAAGAGAGATTGACTGAATACAAAAGGCATTTGATGTCGCTACAATGCCTCCGCCTCATCATCATCATTATCACCATCACCAACATCACAACCACCGTCACCACCTTCACCAACATCACAACCACCGCCACCGCCATCACTATTATCATAATACCTCGATCGAACAAAACGGAGGACAAAAGAGAAAGAAGCACGTGACACATTCAGTCGGGCAGCATGCCCTTCCTCGCCGTGCTTAAGTGCAACACAGTGAACACTGCGTGACCCTCACCTCCTGTTATCATCACACACACACACACACACACACACACACACGCACGAACACGAACGCACGCCGCCATTCTCCATCCCCACCTTCATAGAACACCAACAGCAGCAACATCGGCAGCAGTCGTGGTTTCAAACAAGTTGCTGAAAGATCAATAATTATTATTGGAAACATTAAATGAAATGAATCAGTTTTGGCAGACGACAGCATCAAGTGTCAATTAAGACATTTTCAATTGGCTAACTGTTTTAAAACTAACACCAACCAGCCATGTTCCTTTACGTACAGCTTGTAGTAGTTATTGTGGAGGTGCAAAGGCCCAGTGGTTAGGGCAGCGGACTCGCGGTCATAGGATCACGGTTTCGATTCCCAGACCGGGCGTTGTGAGTGTTTATTGAGCGAAAACACCTAAAAGCTCCACGAGGCTCCGGCAGGGGATGGTGGCGAACCCTGCTGTACTCTTCCACCACAACTTTCTCTCACTCTTACTTCCTGTTGCTGTTGTACCTGTATTTCAAAGGGTCGGCCTTGTCACACTGTGTCACGCTGAATATCCCCGAGAACTACGTTAAGGGTACACGTGTCTGTGGAGTGCTCAGCCACTTGCACGTTAATTTCACGAGCAGGCTGTTCCGTTGATCGGATCGACTGGAACCCTCGACGTCGTCGCTGGTAAGAAGCTTGCTTCCCAACCACATGGCTCCGGGTTCAGTCCCACTGCGTGCCACCTTGGGCAAATGTCTTCTGCTATAACCTCAGGTCGACCAAAGCCTTGTGAGTGGAGTTGGTAGATGGAAACTGAAAGCCCGTCATGTATGTGTGTGTGTGTGGCTGTGTGTTTGTGTCTTTGTTTGTCCCACCATCACCGCTTGACAACCGGTGCTGGTGTGTTCGCGTCCTCGTAACTTTGCAGTTCGGCAAGAGACCGATAGGATAAATACCAGGCTTTGAGAAAATGTAAGTACTGGGGTCGATTCATTCAACTAAAAGTTCAAGGCGGTGCACCAGCATGGCCGCAGTCTAATAATTAAAGCAAGTGTTTTTAAAAGAGAGAGAAAGGAAAATGAAAACTATGCCTGGAAATGAAAAGACGCGTATGACAATGGCTGGAACACCTTTCCTTCCGCTCATATCTCTTCTCGGTTAAGGCTAACCGGGGGCGAAACTATAAACAATATCAACATCAAGAACATTACAAACTGTAATAGTCCTTGCTGTATGGTCACGGGATGGTCACGGCTTGAACGCTTAGGATCATAGGTCTACACGAACAGAAATGCCGCTTCAGTTTGCTTCATGCTCTTGCTTGATGGAGCCTCGAGCCATCGCAGTTTAGCAGTCCCAGAAACGTCGTCATGCGAGCAGCACTGACCTATGGTTAAACAGCAATAATGATAATACATCTCGGTAATGAAAGAGCTCCTTTTGGTGTCTATCTATTAGTCATTCAGCTGACCACTACGTGACACGTGACCAGCCAGTGTAAGTGATTTAGTTTATTGAACAAGAAACACGTTCCTTGTTTGCTTATATTTAATTTCTATTCCTTTTTCTCTTTTCTTTCTTTTTACCTTTGTTCTTTCTTTCTCTTCTTTTTTTAACCACGAATTATTTGTATTCAAGAGTCAGAATTAATACGTGACAAATAACTAAGATCGTACAATGAAACGTAGCCATGTTGTTTGGTGGGAGAAAGAAAGAGAGTGGGGCGAATGAGCTCGTGTATTTTCCTTTTTATTCTTAACCGTGTCGATTTTATAGGGTTTTTATCAGCCACACGGGAATTATCTGTTTGTGAGTTGGACAAAACATTGGCAAAATGTTCTATTTGTGAATTCAGCAATACATAACCAATATGTCTGTTTGTCGCTGCCATACAGCATTACCAAAATGTGTGTTCAGAACTTGTCAGAACATTACCATAATATCTAAGAAACTAAATTAGCCTGGTGGATGGGTGTTTCTTTATACATTCTACACACCATCCATTGGCGTATATTTTTTTTAATGGAGATCTTTCATTCCTCTTTATCAGCTCTCGAGTCGGCCACTCTTATTCATTGAACCCTCCATCTCTTCCTCACAAATTGATGAGTTGACGCTGCTAGTAACGGCTGGTAGCGGCCTCAGATCAGCGGCTTCTGGACTGAGGACGAGTCAATCTCACCCTCTATCACCGTTGCTTCAACCCGTAGTATAACATCTATAAAACCTCTGACATCCAGAAATGCAGACTCTGTGGAAAGAGTGTGGAAAATGTGGCCCACTTAGTTAGGAGATGTGAAAGCTTTGCACAAATGGAATACAAGCGCCGTCACTATAAAGTGTGTGTGTATCTTCATTGGCTCTCATGCCGTAAATACCAATATGAAGTAACAGAGAACTGGTGTGAGCATGTACCAAGTAAAATTATGCAGGAGGATGGAAAAGTAACGATACTCGGGGACTATGACTTTTCAGACGGATCGTGTAATCGAACACCGTCGGCCAGATATCGTCGTATTGAATAAGAGAGACAAATACTGTCACATCATTGATCTAGCCATACCAAATGACATGAATGTTGTGAGTAAAGAGGTTGAAAAAATCACCAAGTACTCCGAATTGAAAGTGGAACTGGCAAGACTGTATGGGATGCGATAGGGTAATGTAAAAGTGATACCAGTGGTGATCGGGGCATTGGGCTCAATCCCATTAAAACTTCAAAACTTCTTAAGGCAACTGGAAATCCCATGCAAGATTGATGTCTTGCAAAAAGCAGCCTTATTGGGCACAGTGCATATCTTAAGGAAAATAATATCTGTTTGAGGTCCTTGTTGTGACTTGACAGGTGACTAAAGACCACGGTGCATTTGTACCTATACTGTGTTACGAAGGAATAATAATGATAATAATAATAATAATAATTATTATTATTATTATTATTATTATTATTATTATTATTATTATTATTATTATAACATA
>NC_069006.1:18245887-18246271 GCF_001194135.2 Octopus bimaculoides | reverse complement strand
AACTGAAGAACTACAGAGAGGACTGATATCGACCTGGTTTCTAATAACATAATAAATACACTTTCAATGATTTTCATTCGCTTCTATGAATTATTATTATTATTATTGTTATTATTGTTATTATTATTATTATTATTATTATTATTATTATTATTTGGAGAGGGTTTTTTTATTATTATTTTTTTAATTTCATTTGCTTTTATTTATTTGGTTTCTGGCGGAAATTGTTTCTTGCTGCCAGCGAAAACATGGCCTGGTGCCCTGGTTTATTGTAATAATAATAATAATAATAATAATAATAATAATAAATAACAACAATAATAAATAACAACAACAACAGCAATAGCAACAGGAAAAAGGAGAACGATAATAACAGCAGCAGCA
>NC_069006.1:18243664-18245877 GCF_001194135.2 Octopus bimaculoides | reverse complement strand
ACAAGAACAAGAACAACAGTAGTAGTAGTAGTGCTAGCAATTATGATTATGATGATTTTAATGATAATAACAACAACAACAACAACAACAACAATAATAATAATAATAATAATAATAGCAACCACAATGCCAGCGACAAGAATAATACTGTCTTCCTGTGGATCAACGAAAATACTTCCAATGATAAATTTCAACGATAAAATGGCAATAATTATTTTTTACAAAACGCAAACCCGACCATTACAGATTCAATGAAAGGGGACACGAACATCAATATCACCAGGTTAAATGAAATAATATACGCAACAGTCAGCGTAGCTGAAAAGAAAATGGGTGTTCTTTCAGATCTAGTCAAATAGAAATATCAAAACCCAAGCAAACATTGAGAAAAAAAAAAAGTTAGAAAAGAAGAGGAATGAGAGAAAAGATCTTCCATTCCTTTGGGAATCAATAACGAAACGATGTTACTGAAAAAACAAAAAAAGGAGGAGGATATAAATTCTACAGAAATATAACATAAGCAAAAAAAAGATGAAAGAAAAGAAGGAAAAGGAAAAGAAATATCTGAAATTAAAGAACGCCTGAAACAAGAGTTTTTTCGATAAATCACAAAGAAACTGTCGGTATGAAAAACAGCAAGGATGTTTTAAACAAAACAAACGATTTGATTCCAAACGAAGAACTTGGTGAAAAACAAAACAAGAAATCAATACAGCACCAACAGCAAGAGAAGTAGAACAATTATGGCGAGAACCAAAGACAGCGAAGAAGGAATTATGAAAAACGAATTTGTTTAAAACAACGGAACCAGCACCTGAACAATCGTCAAGGACCACATAAACGCTACAAGCAGCCCATACGCGTGAAGATACAAGCAACTGGGAGCAGCGCTGGATTAGCCATTATGCAAAATAAGCACGTGCTTATGGCATTAAGGGAAGTAGGGGAATGGGGTACCACAAAAAGAGTAAATGGTTTATGGTACAAAAGAAATTACTTCAAACTTGCTAAAATAATATTCGGGATGCCTTATCTCTACTAAGTATAGAAGCAGACGTGTTGTGGAGGATTAATTTTCAGATCTAATCAACGACCTTGCAGTTAAAAATAGGAGAAAACTTTTCAAATATAAATAAAGTGGAAGTATACAAAAATAAACATCTTACTGTTAGTTTTATTTCATTTTATAAAATAAAAATTTATTTTATGGTTTATTATTGTTTATATTTTAAATTACACACACACACACACACACACACACACACACACATAGGGGTAGCAAAATCTTTTTAAGTGCTCAGGATCAATATATGTCTTAATCTGGCCTTGATTAGGAGATAAAATGCCAAACTTCGCAGATAGAATACTTTAACAAGGACACATAAGGTGTTAGTGGAGATAAAAGTGGACAACACTTGAGAGACTCACCGAGACAAGAGAAACAGCTAATCTCCTTGACTAAATAAACAACAATCCTTAAAAACAGTCGACAGCAAAACATCGTGATGGATAAATATCTGTAAAAGAACATCCTGTTTCCGGAATAGTAGGAGGAAGCTCTAAAGAGTCTTATGGCTGATCAATTACTAGTCAATAAAGCCATAACTTGAAACTATAGGAAGAGACAGAAGGATCTGAGTGCTGTATTGGATGATTATCAAAACATCTTTGGTAGGATTCACTACACATCGACAAACTTTCAACGAGATCTTAATTCTCTGTATTTGATCTCCTTTCCCTCAAACATATCATGGCTAATCATAAATAACACCGACAGTAAAACGTCCAACTTTGCTGTTTCCTGAGGTCTCTTGACGACACTTCGAACAACTCGTATGGAACAAAGCAACAACAACAACAGAAACCTAATAATGATTATTATTATTATTATTATTATTTCTGCTTTAGGCAGAAAGCCTTGAAAAGTTTGAGGGAAGGGGGATAGTCGATTACATCAACTCCAGTGTGTAACTGGTACTTATTTCATCGAGCCCCGGAAGGATGAAAGGCAAAGTCGACCTCGGCGGCATTTTGAACTTGGAACGTGAAGACGGACGAAATGTCGCCATGCATTTTGCCCGGCGTGCTGACGATTCTTCCAGCTTACTGCCTTAATAATAATAATAATAATAATAATAATAATAATAATAATAATAATAATAATGATAATAATAGTAGTAGTAGTAGTAGTAGTAATTGTTGTTGTTGTTGTT
>NC_069006.1:18242053-18243414 GCF_001194135.2 Octopus bimaculoides | reverse complement strand
TCAGTAGTTTTATTTTTATATCGTGCTTTCACTTCACTACCGAGCGTAGCTCTGTGTGCCTTGGGTATGTGCTGTGGTTTGCTGTGATGCTCTTATGGTTACTGTATTGAAAGTGTTTTGCGTAGGATGTGTGCAGTGCCCAGTAGTGCAATTTTCTGTATGTTATATATATTTGTAAGTCCTGGTGTTTTCGTTATGTATTTGTCTGAATATTTTTTGATTATACCTAAGGCACCTACCATGATAGGAATTGTTTCTGTTTTTAGATTCCACATTCGAGTTACCTATAATTCCAGGTCTTTATTATTATTATTATTGTTGTTGTTGTTGTTGTTGCTATTATTATCATTATTCAAGGATGCGAGCTGACAGAACCGTTAACAGTCCGGACAAAATGTTTAGTGGCATTCCGTCCATAAATACTGTCTGAGTTCGAAATTCCGCCGACGTCGACTTTGCCTTCCATCCTTTCAGGATCGATAAAATATGATGAATACTGGGGTACATGTAATCGACTATACCCCTCCCCCGACACTTCAAGCCTTGTGCCTATAGTAGAAAGGATTATTATTATTATTATTATTATTATTATTATTATTATTATTAGTAGTAGTAGTAGTAGTAGTAGTAGTAGTAGTAGTAGTAGTAGTAGTAGTACGAAGAGCTGGTTAGAGCAGTGTATATATTATTGTTGTTGTTATACTTCCCCGGGCAGAAACATTTCTCACCGTCTGTGAGGGGGAAAAACAAATGTCTAATAAATCTGTTGCTGTTTTTGTTGTTGTTTTTCTGGCCCCAGGGTTACTGAAATTAAAAGAGAGACAGCTTAGTGTATTGACTCACAATTTCTCAGCAAAATGTCTGCAATTTGCAAACGTTTTGCCGGAAGCTAATGGCGGATATCTTGGTTGAAGTAATGATAGAAGCTTCATCTACATCTTTGCTGCTATTTCCAATATCATTTATTCCTACCACAATGCATACATATACGTTCATACCCACACACACACATACACAATGCACGCATGCGCGCACACACATACACAGCCTAACACAAACGCACCCATACAAACATACACACGCACTCTCTCTCTCTCTCTCACACACACACACACACACACACACATATATGCATACACATACATATATATACTTGTGTATATGCGTATATACACACATATACATACATGCATGCAACGATGCATACATACATACAGACAGACATACATACACACATACACTTATACACATAAATACGTGTATACACATTCATACATGTATACGTATATACACGTTCATTCACACTTACATACGCATATACATATATATACATATACATATACATACCTATATACATAACA
>NC_069006.1:18239782-18241447 GCF_001194135.2 Octopus bimaculoides | reverse complement strand
ATATATATACATACATATGTGTATGTGTGTGCATGTGTATCTATCTACCTATATCTATCTATCTATCTATCTATCTATCTACCTATCTATCTATATATATATATATGTGTGTGTGTGTGTATATATATGCGCGTGTGTGTATACATATATATATATATATATATATATATATATATATATAAACATAATGCATACAGACACACATATGTACACGCACACGCGCACACACATATATGCATATCTATATATATGTGTATGTATTATATATATGTATATACGTATGGATATATATATGTGTGTGTGTATTATATATACATATATGTATGCATGTATGAACATATATATATATATATATATATATACGCACGTACACACCCGTTTGTGTGTGCGGGTGTGTGTGTGTAAGCTAATGCAAATGATTGCATTACCATCGTTGTCCGTCCACTCACCTCCCTATTTTCTCACTGACTTATCAGTTCTGAGATATTTTACTGCTGCAGGGTGTCCGGGAGTCTGAAGGAGGGGTCATGGTTGGGTGGGGCTTGAGGGTTCTTAATATGTACGATAACTGAGTGAAGAAGACAATGTAGCCCTTGTTTGAGACTAGGTGTTGTTAACCAGACACGTGAGTTGTCAGGGTAGGAATAGAGGAGAGGGGATGGGAGGAGGTAGTTGTAGTAGTAGTTGTGGTGGTGGTGGTAATGGTAATGGTAGTGATAGTAGTAATATTAGTAGTAATGGGGGTGGGTGGCGGTAGTAGTAGTAGTAGTAGTAGTAGTAGTAGTAATGGTGGTGGTGGTAGTGGTGGTGGTGTTTGGTGGTTCAACTACTAGTAGTAGTGGTTGTGGTGGTCGTGGTGGTGTTTCGTGATACAACTAGTTGTGGTGGTGGTGGTGGTGGTGGTAGTAGTAGTAGTAGTAGTAGTAGTAGTAGTAGTAGTAGCAGTAAGGAGACGAAGAAGAACGAGAAGGAAAAGTAGAAGAATGAAAAGGAAAACAAGAAAGAAAGAAAGAAAGAAGAAGTAGAAGAAGAAGATGATGAAGAAAAAAGAAGAAGAAGAAGAAGAAGAAGAAAATCAACTGCAACAACAACAGCAACAATTCCGTGATGCAAAAAGAGA
The DNA here is from genome assembly GCF_001194135.2 of Octopus bimaculoides. Lineage (NCBI taxonomy): Eukaryota > Metazoa > Mollusca > Cephalopoda > Octopoda > Octopodidae > Octopus > Octopus bimaculoides. The sequence goes on along the minus strand of NC_069006.1, from coordinate 18,240,327 downwards.
AACGAAGAAAAAGGTGAACGAAAATCATGAAGAAAAAATGTAACAAAGCGAGCGTTGAGGTGAGGAATGTAAAGTAGACAGGGCTAGCAGTGTGTGGCGAGGATGGAGAGGGGAAATTATTTGACAGGGAGTATAATTAAAAGACTAATTGCATGGTTTTCGAAGCAAAATAGTAAATAGGATGCTATGAAGGGTGGGTCAAATACGTTGTTATTAGAAAAGGTGACGAACTCGTAAAAATCGTTAACATGCCGGACGAGATGTTTAACAGCTTTATGACCGGCTTTACGTTCTGAGTTCAAATGCTGTCGAAGCCGACTTTGCCTTTCATCCTTTCGTGATCGATAAAATCGTGGCACTCCGTCGGTTACGACGACAAGGTTTCCAGTTGATCTGATCAACGTGAAATTAACATGCAAGTGGCTGAGCACTCCACAGACACGTGTACCCTTAACGTAGTTCTCGGAGAGATTCAGCGTGACACAGACTGTGACAAGGCTGGCCCTTTGAAATACAGGTACAACAGAAACAGGAAAGAAGGGTGA
>NC_069006.1:18238227-18239382 GCF_001194135.2 Octopus bimaculoides | reverse complement strand
TTTACCATCGATTCCAATATTTGATTAGTTCTGTATTTTATCGACCAGGCTGAGAGATTTAAGGCAAAGCTAACTTCAGCGAGATTTGAACTCAGAACGTAAAGTGTTAAAAGAAATATATAACGCAGTGGTTCTCAACCATTTTTTAAAAAAATCGATTGTCTCCCTTTTTATTTCTATTCTCTAATGCCATCCGATATTTTGAAAACTAATTTTATAGAAACTTCTTTCAAAATTTCCATTTTGTTTTTGCCATTTGTGAAGCGTTAGAAAAAGAAACTTTGTTATTTCTAGCAACAAATATAACTAAACTAAAAGGTTTTCTTGGACCCCCTAAAATTCCGTGGATTCCTAATTTACTGTTTCATTCGCGTGGATCATCAAAAACTTTATATGAGCTCTTAGCGGTCACGTGGACCCCGGTTCAGAGCTACAGATATAAAGCATTTTCCCTGTAGTATAAGGATTGTACCAACTCGACTAAAGCCAGTTAATAACTCTTGGCAAAAAAGTGTAAGTCTATCCAGGCATATCTCAACTTACGTGGATAATTGGTTACAAGATATGCGATTTAACTCGAAGAACAGTGTAATGCGAAGAAGCAATTTAAAAATATTATCCACTAACTAAAAGGTATGTACATATTTTCATATATATCTTATTTGATTTTCCACTTCATTATTGGTTTTCAGATGGGGTTTTTTAATCTTTATGCTTTTAATTATGCTCGCTGATATCGACGTAAAATCGGATAAATCGACACAAGTTGAGGTTCATTTTTTTTATAAATTTCTTAAAAACAAAAAACGTAACTCAAAACGACGTTAGTAGAGGTATGCCAGTACAGTGTCGAGTTGGGGGTGAACTCTGACATGATCCACTTGCTTGGCTGTTCTAGAAGCAGTGAAAGGGAATCTGTTTATATTCTATAAATTAAATATTTTTTCGAGCGATGCCAAATATTTTGCTTTTCCGTTTTTTTATTTTTTAAAATTTTAATCTATATCTACCCGTTGAAGGAGAATCCTCTTCTGGCTCCCTTCGATACGCATTCTCAATACTATATATTTTAGTTGCTGTTCAAGCTCGAATTTTAGCCCTAAACTTAAACCGAGCACTCATAGTACGTACCTATTACATTACGTCTTTTCACAA
>NC_069006.1:18237975-18238217 GCF_001194135.2 Octopus bimaculoides | reverse complement strand
ACGTTAATGGTACACGTGTCTGTGGAGTGCTCAGCCACTTGTACGTTAATAAACGAGCTGCGACGTCACTGGTGCCAAGCTGTATCGGCGTGGAGAGGGGAGGATGGTATGCATGGGCGACTGCTGGTCTTCCATAAACAACTTTGCCCAGACTTGTGCCTCTATGAAGAACTTTCTAGGTGCAATCCTGTTGTCATTCGGGACCGAACAGGGTCACAGCACAACTACTAAAACTCTGTGAT
>NC_069006.1:18235309-18236963 GCF_001194135.2 Octopus bimaculoides | reverse complement strand
GGGGGTACCTTCATAACTAGCCAAAACAGTATATAATTGGAAAATATTCCGAAAGTAACATAACCCTGAAATAGGAAAATTGTTTCCATTAATTTTATGCATACATTATATAACAATTCCTTTTGCATTTTTGTAGAAGTGTGCACACGTGTCATAAATAAATGCTGCTAGTGGAGTTCAAGTTCATTCCGGAAGTTCTATTTCAATTAGATGCTGTAAATAATCAATAAAATCATAAACATGAACTTGTAAACTAGACCTGTGATGACACGAACGAATTGAAATATTTAACTGAATCATCATAAAATTAACTTTCATTTCAATGCAATGTCGAAATCAGCTTCAGTGATCCAACGGGTCACGGGCAATCTAGTGTATATTATATATACGTTGGGCTTCTTTCAGTTTTCGTCAACCAAATCCACTCACATGGCTTTGGTTGGCCCGAGGCTATAGTAGAAGAAATTTGTCAAAGATGCCATGCAGTGGCACTGAACCCAGAACCATGTGTTTGAAAAGCAAACTTCTTACCACTCGTGAATTTTATTGAAACAAAAATACGAAAACAAATATGTCCGACAATAAATCTCGCTTAACATAACAAAAAGCAATAAAATAAATGAAGTAAAATGAAAACGAAAAAAATAAAATCAAATAAAACAAGTTATTTGTTTTTTGGAATTTTTAGTCGATAAATTAGCATTTTCACACAGTTTTACTGAATCAATAAATTATGTATGAATGAGAGAGAGGGGGGAGAGAGAGAGAGAGAGAGATACAGACAGACAGAGACAAAGAAATGGGGAGTCAAACAGATAGTTAGAAAAGTGAGTGGGAGGGAGAGAGTTCGCTATAGAGGGAAAGAGAAATGGATAGAGGAGAAGAGGGAAAGGGAAAACGTTGAAAAGCGAGAGAGGGAGAAAGAGATATAGCTAGAGAGAGAGAAAGAGGTAAAGAAAGTGAGAGTTAAAGAAACATTGACATTGAGAGAAATAAAGGCGATGAGTGAGAAAAAGAGAGAGAGAGAGAGATGTATATAAAAGTAGAAATGCAGAGGGGAGATTGTAAGAAACAGAGAGGAAGTGAGAGAGAGTGAGCAATACAGAAATGTAGAGGCTGACAGATATAAAGAGAGATAAGTGAGAGAAACAAAGGTAGAAAGAGAGAGATGGATAGAGAGAAAGAGAAGGAGAGAGATGTTTATGTTTCCCATAATACTGTTTTAGCCGTTTAGCCGTCAGCAGAACGGAATTATTACTGGATGGTATTAGAGATTTAATGATTTTAATTAACGGAGAGAGAGAGAGATATGTCATTGCTTCCGCTAGCGACGTCCATAATTAACAACTTAACAACAGCCATATTGTTTCAGTGTGTGTGTGTGTATACACAAATATGTATTTATATTTATATATTTGTGTTGTTTGCTTGTTCTTTTTTTTTTTTGGCTATATTTTACCATTTTTTTAATCAGATCTTGTTGCGTCACTGAAAGAGTGGGTCATTGAATTCGTTCGTGTCAAAATGTATTTCGGCCCCTCTATGTCTTGTGAATAGCACACACAAATTTGCTTTTCAACGATGTATTTACATTAACTATTAGTCATAGCTGTCATTGCATATAGCGGATATTTATTCAGTCGGACGGTTATTC
>NC_069006.1:18231640-18234768 GCF_001194135.2 Octopus bimaculoides | reverse complement strand
CAAAGGATTCGATGACCAAGTCACCACCGATTATCAGAGCAGACGGAGCCTGAGTTTAAAGCGAGTGGTACTCATGCTAGTTAACCCAAGTTGGAACCCTAACGGGTGCCACTACTCCGAATAGACCTGAGAACAATAATGGCTAAGAAGTGGTTTCATACTCTTTCAAACCTAGGAACTCCCGTACCAAGGCCCAACTACCGGATGCAGTGTGAAGTCTTACTCAGGACATGGAGAAACAGTTACCGGTTATAAATTTTCGCTTCAACTCAAACCGCATCATCAGAGAGCCCCCAAGTGTGGCTTGTGTGACACAGACTGCCATTTGCGTATCGGACGGTTCAGCCACAGACAACGCTGTTCCAGCAGGGTGGACAAATAAGACTTTCATCCACGGTCATTAATGACAGACGGTGGCCAAAACATCGCTCACTGGTTTAGTACTGGACTTGTTATCATTAAACACAACATCGTATTTTACGTCTGTTATTTGTTGTTGTTGTTGTTTTTTTTTTACCTGTTATCATTTCTAATTACGTTACCAGATTATTCTAATAAGTGTTGTCTGTTATCCCAACATCAAACCCTTCGTAGAATTATTATCAATGTTTATTTTAGCTGTTTTATCTCATTCTATCTTTTACGTTTCATTCTCGGTTATCTGTGCTTATCATCACATTGCAACATTATTCATATAGCTACTTTCTGTTATCGCCGCATCAGCCCTTTATATAATTTTCATCAATGTCTTACTTATCTCTATCTATTTATGGTGTTATCATTACAATAGCTGTTCTCTGTCATTATTTATCCTTTCATTCATTTAACCATGTATTTTCTCTGTCGCTGTTGTTCTTTTAGTCCAAATTATATCATCTTAAGCCTCGTTTTGAATGGTCCACTCATTTTATAATTTTTTTTTAGCCCTTTGTTCAACATCATTATCAATGTGGTTCATTATTATATGATGATGAACGCTATTTATTATTATGAAGACGATGATCAGAAGAATACAATGAACCCAGAGTATATATAGAGTGCTCATTTCTCTTAATAGGTATATATTTATACACACTCGTTTGTCATTGGAATCTGGAACCAAGAGAGGAAAAAAAAAAAGAACATGAACGGAAAAAAGACAAACATTTCCTTAAACATTAAAATTATAACAGTCATAGTCTTGTAAAGTAATTATTTCATATATACCCTATACACTCGAGTAATAGTCGAACTCATGTAAAAGTCGACCCCCATATTTTTGGCCAAAAAATTGGGAATTTTTCATAGACCCCATATAAATGTCGTCCATAGTATTTCACAAGCAACAGGACAACATTTGTGGGTCAAGATACGTATTACCCTGTACGAAGAAATAGCACTGTTACAAAATTGTGTAGCCACCTTACTGTAGCCTGCTCTGAAGGTGGAATGCTTTGTGCTTATAATGGAATGCACAGTGCTTATATTAAATCATCATTTTAATAGCGAGCACTACACATTTGTTGGTGGGTGCCACATCTCCATTACTATAATGTATGCACGGGATATGCTGCAAGCATATTTCTATTTCACTTCTGAAATCTCGATTTCACTTGCACTGGTTAATTTTTAAAGAGCGAACAGAAACCTTGTTTCCAAAAGTTTTACAGGGTCTCTTTCCATGATACTCGACATCCAAGTGCCAATCTCGAAATCCTCGCTGTCCTTAATAGAGCGGTTTTCTGAGCATATATTACGTCATGTTAACTCCAGGGTCTCCAACAAATTTCCTACACTTTATTGTTAATGATCCCAATCTCACTACAACTACTGAGATGACAGTTACTTTCTTCATTGCCCGCATTCATGGAATTTCATCTTTCAATGGCTTGTATCATCATCATCATCAGTTGGGCTTCTGCTGCTGATACGCTACTTCGGATTCTAACTTGAATTTCAGCCCCTCAAAAGTAGAATTCATGTAATAGTCAAACCCATAAATTTCATCTTAAAGAACGGTCTAAAAAATTCGACTTTTATAAACGACACATGTATGTGTGTGTGTGTTAAAATTTTTTTATATTAGGTAAAAGTTCATCAAAATATTTGTCATTTATGACTTATTTATGTGTGTATGTGTGTATTTATGCGTATATGTATGTATTTATGCGTATATGTATGTATTTATGTGTATATGTTTGCATGTATGTGCATATGTATATTATTATTCAGTTTATTTCAAAATTTCTTGCCAATAGAGAAAGAACCGGTTTCTAATCTTGAGCCAAGACTCCTTCATTGAAATTCCATCATCAAGAACAGGGTATTTTTGTTTGTATGCATGTATGTATGTATTTATATTTGCAGATTTGTATGTTTTATGTATGTATTTTCATGCATATTGTTGTATATCTTAGACATAGGCGTAGGAGTGGCTATGTGGTAAGTAGCTTGCTTACGGAATCCACTCACGAGACTTTGGTCGGCTTGAGGCTATGGTAGAGGACATCTTGTTCAAGGTGTCACGCAGTAGGACTGAACCCGAAACCATGTGGTCGAGAAGCAAACTTTTTACTACATAGCCATTAGCTAATACAGTCCAAGATGGGGACTCATGCGTAGAACACATTTGACCGTTGGTCACTTCAATCAGAAATGACCTCAGTCTAGAGGACAACATTAAGAACAATAACCCGGCCATCTGCGCTCTTAAGAGTTTTATTAGGCCGTGGACCCATGAATTATTCAGGCTTTTGTTGTTAAGTACCTTTGACCTTTCAACTCTGACACCACCTGATCCCTTGATATCTTCCTTTGATCTTTCTCAAGTGCCGCACTCGTCACCCTCTTCACAACTCATTTATACACTTACACATTTACCTCTGTTGTGGGCATATCTTATATCAAGATTAGGTGCGTGTGCGCATGTGTGTGTGTGTATGTGTATATATATGTGTGTGTGTGTGTCTACGTTGTGTGTGTGATAAACACACGCATGTATATACATATAACACATATATACACATGTATATATACATACAAACGTATATATATAGATATATATACCGTGTATATATATATATATATACGTATATATATATAAATAAACATATATACATATGTATATATATATATATATATATATATAC
>NC_069006.1:18229561-18230646 GCF_001194135.2 Octopus bimaculoides | reverse complement strand
TTAAGGAGTTCAGCCTGCCCATGACCGTTACCACCAACCTGACTACGGTCGATTTCTTGGACATAACCTTAAACCTGATTACGGACAAGTGTTACCCGTACAGGAAGCCTAATGCGTATACAGTATACATCCACAAACGCTCAAACTATCCCCCCCCCCACATATATATATATATACACATAGAAACATATACGCATATGCTTATATACGTATGCATATATACATATATGAACATATACATATATGTATACATATATACATATATAAGTATGCCAAACTCTCTCATGCACCAAATGTCAATTCCTGAAGTAAAATTGTGTAGCAACACCAAATGGCGGTGCCCCAGTATGGCCACAGCTCATGAGCTGAAACTAGATAAAATGATAAAATGAAATGTGTGTATGCATTTAAACATTTGTGATTTAGTGTGTGTGAGTGTGTGTGTGTGTATTTTCACACGCATAAAGTCAAAGAAGTACAAATCACGTCTGTGGCACACTACCATACATACTTACCTACATACAAGCGTACATACATGTACACACACACACACATATGCAATGTGAGACCCTTCACTAAATTGTTAGACAGAGGAAGCGCGGCGGCTCCACAGCCCCTACAATAGGGCGCACACCAGACATAACAATGAACCTCAATAAACCACAATACAAAATAATACGCAACAATAGACCACACAATACCTTACACACCTGTTAATACGAAGCCGACTTCAAAGTGAAAGAGGTCACGTGTGTGGTAAACTGACTGACGTGTCATGTTTTTCTCACATGACCAAAGAGGTCACACAAATCGGTGTGGGGGGGGGGGGTCTTTTTTGGTTTTGTTATTGGGGGCAATTTTTGTTGCCGTTGTTGTTTGAGTGTTTTGCAGTGTTTTGTACTTATTGCCTTCTCGCTGTTTCTATAGAATTTCGTGAAAAGGGAAGTCCGTTTTCACAAAAACACAGACAAAAAGTATTTGATGTATGCTTGTATGTATGTATATATTTGTATGTACGTAAGTACATATGTATACATAGCCCACCATATGTGTGTGTGTGTGTGTGTGTGTGTGTGTGTGTGTGT
>NC_069006.1:18224961-18229323 GCF_001194135.2 Octopus bimaculoides | reverse complement strand
ATATATATATATATATATATATATATATATAATGCATGTGCTTTTTTGTTTTTGTTTGTCCACCACAACTATTTGACAACCGGTATTGGTGTCTTTACGTCTCCGTGACTTTGAGGTTCGGTAAAGAGAACGATAGAATAAGTACCAGGCTTTAGAAAATGAGTACCGGGGTCGATTCATTTCACTAAACTCCTTCGAGGTGTTGTTCCAGTACGATCACAATCTAATAACTGAAACATGTATGTATGTATACTATTTTATCGACACCGGTAAAACCATCACAAACTATTTATCAGAATTTCCCGTTACTATTCATCAGACACTTGTGATAATTCAGTTATGTTCTAACTTGTGAGTGTGTGTGTTTGTTGTGCGTGTGTTTGTTGTGTGTGTGTGTGCACGCACGCATGAGGTGTATATACCTTCACACACACATTTATATATATATATATGTACGCATTTATATATGTATGAATGCACACATATATACATGCATACATATATATACTCGTACACACGCGTACACACGTACACGCACATATATACGTTCATGTGCATACACACACACACACACACACACACACACACACACACACACATACAGCCTTATTTTATTGATGAGTGACGGCTCAAACGTCTAGGATTTCTGTTTCCATTTGCCATTTGTCCTTCTCACAATCATTCTTCTTATTGTTATTATATAACAAGCCAGTCATAATGGCGGACATTATTCACAAAATATCTTTTAGCTGTCTTCTTTATGTACCCGTTCACCTTGCCACTAACTTTCAACTGCTGGCTGAAACCTGCCTCCTTGGCGCAATACTGTGATTATTCTGTACCGTCTTCGACGTTTTTACCAATACTTGGTGGTTAATACAGAAAATATTTATTATTATTATTATTATAGCGGTGGGCTAGCAAAATCGTTAGCACCCCGGGCGGAATGCTTAGCGGCATTTCGTCTGTCTTTACATTCTGAGTTCAAATTCCGCCAAGGACGATTTTGACTTTTATCCTTTCGGAGTCGATAAATTAAGTACCAGTTGAACACTGGAGTCGATGTAATCGACTAGTCCCCTCTCTTGATATTTTTGTAGAAAGTGCCTTTAGTAGAAAGAATTATTATTGTTATTATTATTATTATTATTGTTGTTATTATTATTATTATTATTATTATAGCAGTGATCTGACAAAATTGTTAGCACACATGACGATGCCTAGTGGTATTTGGCGCGTCCTTATGGTGTCCTGAATTCAAATTTCACCGAGGTTGACTTTGCCTTTAATTCGTTCGAGATCGATAAAATAAGTTTAGCACTGGGGTCGAAGTATTCCACTAGCCCCTCCCCACAAATGTCAGGCCCTGCGCCTGAAGTCGAGAGAATTATCAAGGCAGTAAACTGGCAGAATTGTTAAGTGCGTCGGTCAAAATGCTTAGCGGTATTTCTTTTGGTTCTTTACGTTCTAAGTTCAAATTGCGCCGAGGTCGACTTTACCTTTTATCCTTTCGGGGTCAATAAAATAAGTACCTGTTGAACATTGAAGTAATGTAATCGACTTACCTGCTCCCCGTCAAATTTCAGGACCTGTTCCCATAGTAGAGGGGTTTATTAGGAGGGCAGCTAGCTGGCAGAACCGTTAGCGCATCTGAAAAATTACTTAGCGGTATTCCTTCCGGCTCTTTATGTCCTAAATTCAAATTCCGCCGAGGTCAACTTTGCCTTTTATCCTTTCGGGGTCGATAAAATAAGTAGCAGTTGAGCACTGGGGTCGATGTAAGGGTTCCGTTATAGGAGGTATATAACCAAAACCAAGGCAGAACGAATGTCTCCAGTCATTTAGAATTTATTTAGGGTAAGGTGAATAATTTAATTAGGGTAAGATGAATTCACCTTACCCTAAGTAAATTATTCTAAATGACTTGAGATATTCGTTCTGCTTTGGTTTTGAATTTTCCTATAATCTGTGTGTCTGTGTGTTCCCACACCACGGCTTCACAACCGTTGTTGGTATGTTCACGTCCCCGTTATCTAGTGGTTCGCAAAAACGACCGATAGGATATGTCCTGGGGTTGATTTCCCCGTCTAAAATCCTTTATGGTGTTACTCCAGCATAACCGCAGAGAAAAGTAAAAGAGTAAAGCGAAATAAGTTACCAAAATATTGCAAAACTTTTGACTCAACACAATCACTGCCTTCACACTAACCTCTACAACCATCGCACCCACAATCAAGGCTGCCAGACCTACCACCACTACTATAACCACAACAACTACCATCACCACCACAACTACTACTGCCACCACCAGAAATACAACCATCATACCCACCAGCACAACTACTATCACCACAACCACCACCACCGCCGCCACCACAAATATCAACACCATCATCACCACAACCACAACCATCACCTTAACCTATACCACCATCACTACTATCTCCTCACCTTCACAGAAAACGACAACCGCCATCAACGCAACGACCCATACCATCACCACCACCAACCTCATAACAATCACTACAACCACCGACACAGCCATCACCACCATAACTACCGTCTCAACCACAACCACAACCATCCACGCCACTATCCCTATAACAATCACCACCACCACCAAAACAACAACAACAGCCACCATCACAGTCGCCACAACCACCACACTCGCCACCGCAACAACCACCACCACCACCACAGCTACCACCACCACCACTACAATCACCATCACCACCACCACCACCACTACAATCATCATCACCACCCCCAACTGTACAGTTGTTTAAGTTGACTGATGGCTACCAAACGTTATATGATAGTTTATAAAGGCTTGTTGCCAGAGGGCGCTAAAATCAGCGCCGCACTGATGGTCGTCTGCTTCATCGATTTTTGTTGTTGTCTATTTAACTATTTTATTATAAAGTACGATTATTATTATTATTATTATTATTATCATCATCGTTGTTATTAATATTTATTATAGTTACTCATCCGTCGTGCGTAGAGCGACGAACCAACACTAAATTGACTTCGAAAGGTTTGCCAACACAAAGCAACGATGTTTCATTATTTCGTGGTACAAATGTTTGCAACATGGCTGAGGGCATCGTGTCAAAATAACATGATTACCTCTTATTTTAGTTTGTAGTTCGGTGAATACTTCTGATTATTTTAAGTTCTTATTCATTAATGTTATTGTTGAGGTTGTAGTTGTTGTCGGTGATAATTGTGGTAGCGGCGGCGGCGGTGGTGGTGGCGGTGTTGTTATCGGCAATTTTTCTACGGTTTCGCTGTGTATGTACGTCCGCTATCAATACCCATCGATCCCGTCTGGTATATGTTTGCACAATGGTTAGTGGCTGTGTGTGTGTGTGTGTGTGTGTGTGTGTGTGTGTGTGGTTCAAGCATGAGCATGAATTGTTCGTATATGTGTGAATATGTTTTTTAGTCTGCCAACGAAAAACGATGTGCGTGTCTAAGGATAGTAGAGTAAGAGAGAGAGATATAATGATAAAGAGAGAGTGTATGTGTGTGTGTGTGTGTGTAATCACTGATATTTAGTGTGCATATATATGTGTATGTATCCATAAGTGTAAATGACAGACGGTGTAACAGCCCCAAATATGCTCCCAACCCCTGCGACTAAAACTGGCTTTAAAATGAAGTTTGTTTAATAGAACGGGATATAAACACACTGGACGAGTTCAAAACATACTCGGCATATAGAACTAACAACGGCTATTTCATACCTCCTACACCAAATTATACACCCAGTTGGCACACACACACACACACACACACACACACACACACACACTATGAGAGCTGTATTTTGAATGCAGTGGTCTGGCTTAACTATTTCAATACAAATTTAAACACGTACACACAGACGTGGATATTAAGTTTTGATTTTATTTCTCACGCTGACAACACAACCATATAAACATGAATACATAATGTTAATTGCTTAAATAGTGTCAGAAACTAATCGAGTACAGATTACTATGAAGCATGAAGTTAAAAATAAAAACATCTCTAAATACTGACTTCATTCTCAAGATACAACGCTTAGTTTGGCAAGATCTTCAGACCAGTAAATCTTGCAGGATACGTTCAACATGGCAGCCACTGCACTGGATGGCTAACCTTTATGTATGTATGTGTGTGTGTGTGTGTGTGTGTGTGTGTGTGTGTACGTGTCTGCTAACTCCAAAAGTATTTTTATTCTCTCTCTGTTTATTTCCTCGTGTTCCTTTCTGTTGAAGAGCGTAGGCTCGAAACGTAAACGACTTTCTCACCTTCCCGAGGGTCAAACTAATACACTTGTCTTCGTCTTTTGTTTTACTGTAAATTTCAACTATA
>NC_069006.1:18219887-18223441 GCF_001194135.2 Octopus bimaculoides | reverse complement strand
ACACACACACACACACACACACACACACACACACACACACATATGCATGTATGTATGTGTGTGTATATTTGAATACGTAAAGGTTGGCGTATGTATATACGCATACATCTAGACTTGTGTATGTACATATGTGTGTATAACGAAACATGCATTTAGTAACGTACACGTGTACGCCCGTGCATATGTGTGCGTGTATATGCTCTATGTGTGTGTGTAAGTGCATATGGAAATGTGTACACACACCAATATAAAGAGGGAAAGATCAGATACATACATAAGCATATTCATAGATAGATAGATAGATAGATTGATAAACTGATAGATAGATTGATAAACTGATAGATAGATTGATAAACTGATAGATAGATTGATAAACTGATAGATAGATTGATAAACTGATAGATAGATTGATAAACTGATAGATAGATTGATAAACTGATAGATAGATTGATAAACTGATAGATAGATTGATAAACTGATAGATAGATTGATAAACTGATAGATAGATTGATAAACTGACAGATAGATTGATAAACTGACAGATAGATAGATTGATAAACTGACACAGAAAGATATAGATAGATAGATAGATTGGCAGACCGACAGACAGACAAACACATAGCTAGGTAGTTAGCTATATATAGATAGACAGACATAGATAGACTGGCAGACACATTGCTAGGTAGATAGATTGATTAGATAGATAGATAGATAGATACATGGATGGGTTTGTGGGTCGATAGATAAAGTTGATAGATTGAGAGATATGACGTATTTATACAGGGTTGAATTTTTGATTTTGTGTATATATATATATATGTGTGTGTGTGTGTGTGTGTGTGTGTGTGTGTGAGAGTATCTAAATAGTGCCTGTGTAAGGGTGTATCCTTCACTGTAATCTTCAACATTACTACTGCCACCACCATCCTCCTGTCCATCATCATCATCATCGTCACTAGCAACGCCATTTTTATTGTCGTCATTTTCATAGTCACCGTCGATATCCTCCTTTAACCGCCATTTTCTCTACCATAATCATCATGATCATCAAAAGCATTATTACTACTACTACTACTACTACTATCCTCATCACTATTACCACCAGGACCCCTCCCCATCATCATCATTACAATCAATACCACCACATTTACTTCAAGCACCACCATCAACTTCACCGCAACTACCACTATCATCATCACCACCACCATCACCACAATCATCATCAGCACCTCTTCTACTACTACTGTAACCATCACGATCATGACCACCGTTAACACCGACACCCGCCATCATTACTACCATAACCCACCACCACCAACACTACAACAGCAACAACAACAACAACGACAATAACAATGAAATACCACCATGCAAATAGAGAAATTCACAAATTCACAGAATCACAAAAACAAACAAATACACACAAATAGACAAATATAACAACCCCGGATAACGACTGTAATGCGCACACTGGTTTTCATTTGAAAGTAGACAGTTGTATAAATCTATTTCTTTATTCATTGCCTTCATAAATTCTACTAAACAAACCGAGAACAAAGTAAACCATATCCGCCATTTTATATGCTACTATTTCCGCTTACACAAATACAAACTGACGAAAAAAAAAAAAGAAAAACAAAGAAAGAAAAATAAAGAAGAAAGAGTAGTGGGGAAAGAAAAGCCGCCATTGTCACAATCTATTACTCTTCGCCCAGAAAGCAAAGCAAAAACCAAGACACACACACACGCACACGCACACACGCACACACACGCACACACACATTGTGGAGAGGCAACAACGACAATAATACTAATAATAATAATAACAACGACAAATATAATAGTATTAGTATTAATAGCATAATAGAAATAACAATAATAATAATAATAATACAAGATGTTTACTTAACATACGTCTAAGCTTTTGTATTTTGTATTTCGGTATGTATGTTCGTATATACGTTCCAATGTGTTTATATACGAGAGTTAAGTTTCTCTCTATCTCTCTCTCTCTCTCTCTCTCTCTCTCTCTCTCTCTCTATCGCTCTCTCCATCTATCTTTTTCTATCTTTCCTTTTTTTTCTTTTTTACTTTCTCTCTCTCTCTCGCTCGCTCGCTCGCTCGCTCGCTCGCTCTTCTTTTCTATCTCACTCTGAAATCGTATTGACAGAAAAAATTTTAACAGTAAAGCCAACTAAATCGTTATTCCTGCCATCTTAGAAGAACCATTCTGTCTTCGAAAATAATTTCCTGTTTACATTAACGATTCTTGCAAACCATTCGCTAAACCCATTAACGGTTTAATATTACTGTTTGTACATTGCTTGTTCTGTGATTTGGTTTTTATTGTTTTTTTGTTGTTGTTGCTTTTATGGCATTTTTCTTTTATTTATTCTTCTTTTTGCCTTGTTCTTTACTCTGAGTCTTCTTATATACATACATACATACATACATACATACATACATGTATACATACACGCATACATATATATTTATATACATACACACACACATTGTTACACATACATACATTTCGATGTATGTATGTGTGCATGTGTGTGTTTATATATATATATATATACACACACAGATGCACGTATCTACACACACACACACACACACACACACACACACACACACACATATATATATATACGCACATATACATATATGTTTGTATGTATGTATGAGTATATATATATATGTGTGTGTGTGTATAATACACATCCGTACATAATATATCTGTGTATATATACATATCTACAAATGTGTATCTACGTCTCTCTCTCTCTGTATATATATATATACACACACACATATATATATACATATATATAGGTGTGTGTGTGTGTATATGCACATATACATGTTTATATACACACACACACACACACATTCGTTGTTTATTTTTATATTTGTATTCTTGTCTTCTTTTTCTTCTTCGTTATTTATATTTTCTCTGCTATGAATTTCGGTGAAAATGGAATTCAGTCCAAGATAGAGCTCAACATCTGTGTTTCTCATTTCAAATATTTACCAAAAGATTTCCCAAATCAAATAGTTGCAGATGTAAAAAGCTGGACCATTCTAACTCGTTTTATCAATTCGTTGTTTTAATATAATACTATTTCCGTAGCTCTTTCATTTCCCGCTGTCTTCATTGTTCCGTTAGTCACGTTTAACAGTACCTCTTAAGTCAAGTCACTTATTTGTTTTATTTTAAACTTAAAAACAGTGATTTCTGTAGAGATTACAATAACGTTAGTAGTAGTAGTAGTAGTAGTAGTAGTAGTAGTAGCCGTTGTTACAGTAGTAGCTGTGTGGTAAGTAGCTTGCTTACCAACCACATGGTTCCGGGTTCATTCCCGCTGCGTGACACTTTGGGCAAGTGTCTTCTCCTATAGCCTCGGGCCGACCAAATCCTTGTGAGTGGATTTGGTTGACGGACACTGAAAGAAGCCCGTCGTATATATATATATATATATATATATATACATTTAATGAATGGAGTAAAACGCATACCTCATAAACAGGAGTTACACCACAGTTATTTT
>NC_069006.1:18218342-18219415 GCF_001194135.2 Octopus bimaculoides | reverse complement strand
TATATATATATATATATATATGCACAGACGAGTTTCTGCACAATTTCTGTCAAGCAAATATCACTCTAAGCAGGACTGTGATGAAACCCACCCACCTACCCACTAAATGTTTCAGACCGTGAAATCTATCTCAAAACCACTAGCTTCAAGATATAGTTCTTAACCACGCATCTATACCTTGGGTTCCCCGTAGTAAAGTATCTCCTCAACTTCCTCCGCCCAGTTTATCTGTACACTCTTACGTTCCGGTTATATTGCTAGTTTGAAGAAAACTGATCGGAGTTAATTATACATAACACTGTACAGCATACGGCTTAATGCATTTGGTTTCGTTAAACAGATGTAATGTTATTTGGGATTGTCTTTATGTTAAAAACCAACCGGCCAATGGACTATCACAATACGTTTGCTTGGGAATCCCAAGGGTATAGTGTATACGCATATACCTATGTACATATACGGAAACACGAGGTGGTGGTGGTGGTGGTGGCGGCGGCGGCGGTAGTGAGGTAGAATGGGTAGTGTTGGTGAGGGTGGAAAAGGTAGTGAGTGGAACGAGCTTCCATCACAAGCTGGTGATTAACACACGCTTAGGGCGGGTAACCACACAGAAACTCGAGTCCATGTGTATCACGTAAGGCTTGAGATGGAGCCGATGACCTCCTCTCGCAAATACCAATCGGACACAGAATGTGTGTCGCTAGCCAGCCAGAGGTGATGTATTCCTGGCGCTATAAACATCAGTAACTCTGTCCAGTATAAGATGCCACACTTAATTGGCAAATATATGTTACAGTATGTTACATCGTGAAATGGCTGAGCAAGTCACAGACATGTGTACCCCTAACATAATCCTTAGGTAGATTCAGCGTGGCACTGAGTGTAACAAGGCTGGCCCTTTGAAACACAGGTACAACTCATTTTTGCCAGCTGAGTGGACTGGAACAACGTGAAATAAAGCGTCGCCGGGAATTGAATCGTGAGTAGAATGCGCTAACCACTAAACTACGCACCTTCACACGCACATATATGCATATGTCTATATATATATATATATATATATATATATATAT
>NC_069006.1:18217184-18217812 GCF_001194135.2 Octopus bimaculoides | reverse complement strand
GTTTCACTGTCCATTTTTTCCTGTCTTGGTTTGTGTTTGCCACCTTGGAATCCTCTGTGTAGTGGGTTGATCCACTACTCAGGAAGAGACTATTCTAGAGTACGTTCTGTCTTGTCTTCGAAACGTCTAGATAGAATAGAGACAGCTGATGAAGGGATATTCCAAGTGGCTTTCCGTTTTCCTATGTGTTCGTTCCGTTGTCTGTAGTTTATTGTTCTAACGTCCCGTACCCTGATATGCATGTATATACACATGTAGATGTAAGTATGTACATATATGTGTGTATACATGTATATATATTCTTTGTATTATATATATATATTTGTGTGTGTGTGTGTGTGTAGAAAAATACACACTCATAGATACACTGCATACGTACCAAATTAATTGTTTTCGATACGATAAAATTCATATTTAGTTCGCACGGTCGTTTTTCAAAGACAGTCAGTCAGCTCAATTGTTGAGGGCTGTATGCTACCTTAGCGCATTGTTAGAGATATTTCTGCTCCGATTCCGCCGAAAACTCAGAAAATCTCTATTGCCAACCATTCAGGTTTCACACAGTTTCTTGTTTATTGATTCGTTCCGCCCGTTTCACAATGATGGTTACATTCCGGTGTCTTTGCAA
>NC_069006.1:18214803-18216287 GCF_001194135.2 Octopus bimaculoides | reverse complement strand
ACTACATTAAAGAATATTCTCTTCTCTTTTTTTTTTTTTTTTAAGAAGTGGTCTCTCGTTCAACTGCGCCCCACACATAATCAAAGGGGTTGCAGTTTAGGGAGTTGGGTGGCCAGATGTTAGGGGTTATGTGGCCGCAGAAATTGTGTGACATCCAGAGTCCTGTTGTCAGACATTATCAGCAGTCACCCTCTTCACCCAGGGCAGCACTACCTCCTCCAGGCACTTGATGTAGGCCGCCGTGTTGAGTCTGAAGCCGTGTAGGAAGATGAATGGAGGCATTATGTCGGGACATATTTTGGGGACACGGCAAGGCAACGGTTGTTCTGTGAATTCACCATCTGACCCTGGTAGAAATTTTTCTCGTCTGAGAAAAGCCAAAGTATGTTCGGTTGCAGGAGACGCTTGAGTTTGTTCAAAAGCTTCGTAGCGCGGTCTTTTCTCTTGTCCTTGATGGCTTGGGATAAACATTGGCCCTTTCTCATCTTCTACCGAATATCTTCATGCACTACCTGCCTGATAAGAAACTCAGACACTCCATGGACCTGATTGACTTGGGATCGTTGTCAGTCATGGCCAGGATTTTACCAATAAATTTAGGAGTTCTTTTCTTATTAGAACAATCAGAGTGAGTTTTCTGATCTGCCATACCTTCTTAATCACCATTAGATTCATCCAACTCTTTCCGAATCCTCTGCACTGTCCTTAGATTGACACCCAAACATTCTGAAATGTTCTTATTGGAGCTTCCGGCGCGAATGCCAGGCAGTACAGCATGTCGTTTCCAAATTTCTGGCAGAGTGAATTGCGTCATGGTCGTGTATTTCTCACAGACGGTGCCCAACTAACCCTACTATATGTGTAGTCGACATAATCAAAGACAAACAATGCGCATGCGTGAAATTAAAAAAAATAGAATGGTGACAATTTACCCATCGCACCATATATATATATATATATATATTCTACGTTGTATATTTTAATAATTACTGGTATTTTTATATATGTAAAGCATAATCTGTTATACATGCTTGTATATTGTTATTGTTTTTTTTTTTTTTTTTTTTTTTTTTTTTTTTTTTTTTTTCATAAATAAATACACATAATATAATGTCTAAAAGTTGTTGAATATCACCTTGATCCCCTCCATTTTCTTATTGCCGTATATATATATATATATATATAATACACACACACGAACACATAAACACAAGCAAGCCCACATACACACTCAGAGATATACGAATATGCCGGCACAGTTATAAGACATATGCATGAACACATGAACGCATACACTCTAATTTTAATACGTTTTGTATAAAAAGAAAATACGACCGAACAAAGACATGCGAAGACAAATAGGAGCTCCACCCAGTCGGTGTAAATGTATACACAAACAGCAATAAAAAAATTTCTGTCAATAAAAGTGCCACATCTTCATTTTCCGCAGTAATAATAAAATATTTATCTAGAAAAAAAAAAAA
>NC_069006.1:18212214-18214793 GCF_001194135.2 Octopus bimaculoides | reverse complement strand
AAAAAAAAAAAAAAAAAAAGACAATATTGTTGTGGCTGAAATACATTTGATCATAGTTCGGCTGCGACGAAGCCGACTCAGGGTTCAAAAACAAGTATATTTATCATAGGCGTAGAATTGGCTGCGTGGCAAGAAGCTTGCTTCTCAACGACAGAGGTCCGGGGTTCAGTCACACTACGTGACACCAAGGACAGGTGACTTCTGTTATAGCCTTCGGCCGACCAAGCCTTGTAAGTGGGTTTGGTACACAGAAACTGAAAGAAGCCCATCGCATGTATGTATGTATGTATTTGTATATTCTCCCACATATAATACACGCTCACGTGGTCGCACCAGCTAATCCTGTCTCCTCTCATCACACACTACCAACTTTTGGATTCTACCTTCTTTCCTTCTGGATCTGGACTGTTTGATTCTGAACTTTATACCCTCCGGCTGCACCTCTCCTACCCACGGATTACACTGGACCCATCTTCTGATTGGAAATCGCTTCAGTATACCACGACGTCTAAAAAACTTTTGAACTTTTCCACTTTTGTAAACCTCCTTTATCATCCTTTTTTACCTTACTTTCCTTCTCCGTATTCTTTCTGTTGAAGAGCGTAGCTCGAAACGTCAAAGACTTTCCGTATTCCCGAGCGTCATACTAATATATACTTTTGTTATTTACACCACCTGTCCTCGTCTGTTGTTATTATTTGTATATTCTCCCATATATATATGTATGTATGTGTGTGTGTGTGTGTGTGTGTGTGTGTGTGTGTGTCCAGCATCGCCTGACAACCGATGTTGTTGTGTTTACGTCCCCGTAACTTAGCGGTTCGGAAAAGAGACCGATAGAATAAGTGGTCGATTTGCGTATATATAATATACACGCACATACACATATCTAATATATATATATATATATGTATATATATATGAGAATGTTGTTCTCCTGGCTGCGAATCTATCTAGATTCGTCACCAGTGACACAATTTTTCCCTTCTATAAAATCAGGGACAAAGCAACATATAATCAGCGCATTAGCAAAGAAGCATATATTATCGCAAAATATAAACCTCCTTTGAATGCTTCCACCACAGATGAAACTACTGCAGGAATTTAGAACAATTCCAAACATTACAGCTATGACCACAACAGGTCACTTTTAGGTCATTTGACCATTAAAGATTCCACGAAAATTTACTGTCACAATACTCCTGTATTTTTCTTTTCTTTCTCCTACATTCTCTTTTTGCCCAACTCCTACTTCTCTTCCTTGTTCATCTCCTCCTCCTTCTTTCTCTTCTTCTCCCTCGGCTGCTTCTGCTTAAATCATCATTTCTCTGTACTCATAAAACTGTTCTCTTAGATTTACTACTACCTACCTACCTACCTACCTTTCACAAAGGAAGAGAGAGACATACTATTTGAAGACTATGGAAATATTTACAAAATATTTCACTTAATTTTTTTTGTTTTCTCCAATTTAAATGCTCCTTGCACTTTTGGCCTTAGATATACAAAGATTTGATAAGCTAGTCTATAAATTAAAACTGACCTCATAAAACAGTGACGAGCAAAATCTGTAACAAGTCTTTCTTCCTGATACCTTAGTAGCTTCTAAGCTGAAGTGAAGACAGCATGTCTATCTCTTTACCTTCATGGAGATTTTAGGTAAAATTATACTAATGTGTCCATCTCTTTTAATTTAATTGAATTCTATGTCTTTATGCAGCTGAGGATTGCCCTGCATTTAAATTGATGTAATGATTGCATTGTTCAATTAAATGGAGTTGCTTGAAACGATCGTACTGCACTACCTTTGGATATCCTTGTTGCTTATTTCGATATATGTATGCATGTGTATATACATACATATATGTATGTGCATATACATACATACATATATTTATGTATGTGTATATACTTACATATATGTATATGTGTGTATAGGTACATATATGTATGCGCATATACGTACATATATCATGTATGTCTATATATGTGTGTGTGTCTGTGTGTGTGTGTGTATGTGTGTACATATCTATATATATGTATGTGTATACTATGCAAGTGCATGACTATTTCCTTTGTTTATGTAGTGTTGCTACAATGTCGGTCGGTCGGTTGGTTGGTAACTCAAAACAGAATATCAAATTCTGAAGAAAAGATAATAAGTGGAAGAATGTTCGTCACTTTCTACGTGAATAGGATCAAAGAATTCGAGAACATTCTCTAAACACAACAAACAATTTCGGTCTCAGCACCAGTCAGGGAGGGTGGAGTTGGGGCGGAGAATACATGGGAGAGAGAGAGAGAGAGAGGGAAAAGAGAAAGAGAGATAGAAAAGAGAGAGAGATAGAAGTATAGGTGGAGGAAGTGAGTAGGGGAAGCTCAGGGTGGAATGGTGTGTTGAAATTGAGCTTGATAAATTTCTAAAGACAAAATTACATTCAACACTCCAAGGACTTATTGTGATATGTTTGTTTATGGTGTGTGTATGTGTATACATACACACATAATAAAAACACATACACACACACACACACACAGTCTCTCTCTCTCTCTTTCTCTTTCTCTCTCTCTCTCTCTCT
>NC_069006.1:18207304-18207975 GCF_001194135.2 Octopus bimaculoides | reverse complement strand
CTCTCTCTCTCTCTCTCTCTCTCTCTCTCTCTCTCTCTCTATATATATCTATCGATCTATCTATCTATCTATCAGAGAGAGAGAGACAGAGAGGGAAACACATGGATGAATGATTAAGCAATTCGTTTCAAACTCTCGAATCTCCGTTTCAATCCCACTACCTGGCATTCTGAGTACCTTTCGCCACAGGCTTCGGCCAACCCAAGTACTGAGAGCGAAAATAGGGTATATAGAAACTGTTCGCTAGTGACGGATGGATTCTCCCTGTATTTCAAAGGACCACCTTCGCCAAAGCGTCACACTGATTTCAATGCTGGATCATATTAGGAAAATAAGTATCTACTAAGCACTCGGCCACTTCATAAAATTCAGTTGGTAGGGAGTTGAGTTGACTGAATAATTGAGTTGTTCGTCATCGAAACCGATAGAGATCCGTTTAATATATATATATAGGTATATGCACACACATACACACAAGCACTTATATATACACACTTATATGGAGGTATAAATGATTCTATACTCATTTACTTGCAACTATAAGTATACTGTCATACATACATACATACGTATGTATGTATGCATGTACGTACGAATGTATGTATGTATCTGTATATATATATATATATATATATACGCAAATATATACACCATACACATTTATTCCATTG
>NC_069006.1:18204194-18206536 GCF_001194135.2 Octopus bimaculoides | reverse complement strand
TCTCCTACTAATCCTCGTCTTCTTTCTCCAGTTCGAAGACGACCAGTTTCTCCGTTATTGATAGCTTCTTCGACTGATTGACTTGCAATTACCTGCCGGTGTATTTGAAAAGTTGTCTCATTCTCTTTCATTATTATTTCTTGACTTCCACAATTCCTTACTTCTTCTCTTTCTTTTTGCCTCCCCCTCACCCCCCCCCTCTCTCTCTGCATATGTAAGTGCAGGTGTATGACTTTAGGTTTCCCAAAATCTACTTTCACCTCTTCATTTACAAACGGCTTCCAATCGTTCTCCACGTACACACCCATACACACATTTCAACAGCGTAGGTGAATCCCTCTCTCTTTCTCTCTCTCCCTCTCTCTATCATTCTCTCACTCTCTGTCACCTCTGTTATCACTTAATCTCACTATTTCACCTCAGCATTGTAGATCTCCATTTTCTTTCTTTAAACGTTTTCCTCTTATTCGCACTATCTCTCTCTTGCTAACTATATTTCACATTCTACTCACCTGAATGCATGTCTCTCTTGTCAATTAACTACTAGCTATTTCTCTGTATCTCTCGTCCTCCTTCTCCTCCTTCTCCTCTTCCACCAAACTCCTACTTACTTGTCGATATAAGCCACACTTCTTTTTATTATTCTTTCTCTCTCTTTCACTTTTCTTAGCATAGCAACTGCTTTCACTTACCCATTACTTATTTTATTGCGTTACATCTCTAATTCGTTCTCTGCAGAGCCTTGTGTTTGTCTTATTTATCTTATTTTTAAGAGGGATCTCAGGGATCTCTTATTTTTCTTTTTCCATTAAATCATTGGTAGCTTTGTTAACCCAAAGAATATTTATCCGCCAATCTGGCTTTGAATACACATTTTCATTGTTCGATATTAGCGTTTATATATATATACATACATACATATATATATATATATATATATATATATATGAGAGAGAGAGAGATACACACACAAGACGGGCTTCTTTCAGTTTCCGTCTACCAAATCCACTCACATGGCTTTAAAGGGCCCGAAGCTTATAATAGAAGACGCTTGCATAAGGTGTCACGCAGTAGGACTGAACCCAGAACCATGTGACTCGGAAGCAAACGTTTTTCTACACTCATTATGAAATAAGTTCCTCTGTCTTAATGAGAGGTTTAATGAAGATTCGGTTGCTATTTCCATCCAAATAAATCAAGTTAACCGATTTAAAATGTCCCTTCATTGATTCGATTGTGGTTCCTAATTACGACTAAACAGGACTGAGGCTTTGAAATTTAAGCCTCTTTACTATTGAGATATAAACTACGCCACCTGACGTCACCATCAATAATGCTGATTCGCAAAGCAAGAAGATTTACATTGGTAACAACTGGTTGAGTGAGTGTGTGTGTGTATGTGTGTATTTATTTGGCTGAGTCAAAGGACAACGCCCATGAGCATTTATAAAATTTATTCCCACGTTGCGTAATTGGAACTCAAGATCTCATTACTCAACGTGTTTCTGTTTCTAAGATAGTAGGATGTGATTCGAGGTAGATTTGGCTGCTATTTCTAGCATACCGAGTAACCATGTAGAGGCTCCCTCTTTTATTCCTTATTACTGTTGCGTAAGCTCTTCCTACAACGGAAGAATGTGGTTTGAGGGATATTTGGTTACTATTTTTTGTATTACATATAACGTCGAGGCTCCATCGTTGATATTGCTGCAGTTGTGTAACCTCTTCCTAAAAAAAGGAGTTTCTAGTGAGATACATTTGGCTGCTCTTTCTAGCATTACAAACCACGTAAAAGCTCCCCCGCTGGCTTACAGTTGTTGTTGCGTAACCTCTTCCTAAAACTGTGTGATTTGAGGGACATTTGGCAGTTTTGAAATAGCCTGATCCGGATTAGGAATAGGGTTAGGATTAGCATTTCGGGATAGGTTTTAGAATTAGGGTCAGTGTTAGGGTTAGACCGCACGCTAAAGTGTAAAAAGCCAGGTAGACAGGACGCTGAACTGGTTCAGCATTTGGTTGCTACTTCTAGCATTTCAGATCGTGTAGAAGTGAGGTTCTCAATGTGGATGGTACCGCTCCTAGTGGGGTACTGGGCATGTTGAAGGGGGCGGTGAGGTAACATAATTAACATTGGCGCAGGCGTGGCTGTGTGTTAAGAAGCTTGCTTCCCAACCACGTGATTCCGGGTTCAGTCCCACTACGTGGCACCTTGGGTAAATGTCTTCTATTATAGCCTCGGGCTAACCAAAGCCTTGTGAGTGGATTTGGTAGACGGAAACTAAAAGAAGCCCATTATGTGTATGTATGTATATATATATATATATATATATATATATATATAT
>NC_069006.1:18199151-18204011 GCF_001194135.2 Octopus bimaculoides | reverse complement strand
TGTTAGGTTAGTTTTGTCGAGATTCCTCACACGTCGCTTTGGTGACCGTTAAGTGTGATAACTATTTAAAAGGATGAGGGCACTGCTAAAAAAGAAAAAAAAAAAAAAAGAATGGTTCCAAACCATTTTCTACTTGTAGACCCCTTTGATTGCTATTTTATTCGGGTGGGCCCTCATGCCCATTCGATGTTTAAAAATATTCCATTATACTCTTATAATTAAATATTAAGAATAGAATTTTTTTTTTTTAATTGAAATATTTTGAGTGCTGTAGAAGTACAGGGTGATTCAAAAGTCGCCATACATAAGAACAATCAATTTATTTTTTTTATAAGAAACATTTTTTTTTTATTTAACTGTTTCTTATTAAAACAAATTTTTTTCGTATGTTTGGTGACTCTTGAATCACCCTGTATAACCAATTTATTGCAGATAAATTTTAACAAAATTTTATATGGACCCCACTCCAGGGGTCATGTGGACCCCGGTTGAGAACCACTGACGTTGAGGCTCCCTCATTGGCTCGCTGTTACTGTTGTATATCCTCTTCATAAGACGGAAGAGTGTGATTTGAAGAACATTGAGTTGCTATTTCTAGCATGTCTGACTACGTAGCGGCTCCGTTGTTGACTCGTCTCGGGAAGGTGTTCCATAGTTTGTGAACGGGTATGTACCAGTCACATTTATATGCATCGTTGGAAGTATGTTTCCTTTTATTGACTGTCACCTCACCTCGACACTGCCAAACCTCTTTCCCATTCGATTACGGCCACCTTTAGGCTAACCCCCTGTCTACATCCGCGCCAGATGTTTGCTGTTCACTTGCCGCCATTTTTGCATTCGATGTTGAAGATATTAAGCCGCTGTTTCTTACTTCTCACAAAGTTGTTCTTCACTTGTTACCGCTCCAACATTTCCACTACCGCCATTTATAATACCACCACCACCACCATCATCGTTCTTTTCTCGTACAATTACTACTACTACCACCACTCCTCTTACTCTACGTCTTCCTCCTACTCTTACTCCTCCCGCTTTTCAAATCTTAACAATCAGCAAACAAAATGTCTGCCACGCTACTCTATCGATTCGCTAAATGTTCTTTATTTATATTAACGAGGTGTTGTTAGAAGTAGTTATGTGGTCGAGATGAATAGATCGTATTCACTGTAACACTAATGCTTAACTAATACACCGCTCAAATGGAGTCGAACGAAGGTGTGTTGTGTGTGTGTGTAAATGTGTGTGAACGTGTATCTATCAATAAAATAGATTAAAAGAAACAAAGCCTTCATACCACTGATATTAGAGTCCATACTCCTTCTCTTAAACGTCACAAAGCAAGAACAACAACAATAACAGCAACAACAATAATTTGAACAATAGCAAAAACTAACTGCATGACATCGATTGTAAATGAAAGAGTTTCTCTATTTCCCAGGGCAAAACGACTTATTTTTATAGTTAATAACTCTTGTTAATCCATATGTACCGAACCAACAGCTGTGAAATTGATACACTCGAATAACGAACGCCGGAGAGCGAACGACACAATCGGACGCATTTAATGAAAGAAATACTCTCAAGGGAACCTCTATGTGAGGTGGGGGGAGGGGGAGGTCGGTAACAGAATGAAGGAGCCGGGAACGACCCTCAAGTGAACCGCAGAGGCGTTCGGTTTATATGCCGCAAGTCTTTTCATCTTTTAATTTGTTTCAGTCGTTGGACTGTGGCCATGCTGGGGCCCATCAGGTTGAAGGGTTTTAGTCGAACAAGATGATTTATTGTTTTTCTTTTTAGTCTGGTACATATTCTGTCGGACTCTATATGGCGAACCGCTAAGTTAGGGTGCGTAAACAACCCAACACCGGTTGTCAAGCGGACAGGCTTCCACACAGTTTCCGTCTACCAAATTCAATCACTTGGCAGTCACGTAGCTCTAATGTCAGCGTATGCACTGCAGTCGCACAATACCGTAGATATTCCAAATGTGGCCATCCCGTCTTTTTTGTTTTTTTTTGTTTTCGCTTTTCAGACACATTGCATCTAGGATTACATGAGGCAATATGTCAGTTTTTGGAAAACGGTTAGTGTGTGACTTGATGGATATTTGGCTGCTACTTCTAGCAAGTCAAATGAGCAGGTAAACGTAACTTCTTCCCATTTGCCTCGATCGTTTGTTTAGTTGTAAAGACATAAATTAAACGTATGTTGTTATAAAGGTCATAAAAGTCGGGTAGAGGGGTCAGCCCTTAAAATTCCAACCGTCCCTTAAATAAGACATTTATTTACATTTCAGCGTTAGCATTGACTAAATGTATACGGACCGTTCAAAGGAAGTTGGATTGCAGGTAGAGGAGGGCGGTTTTAAGGGTCTTCTGTTTGATCCTTTGTCTTCTATTTCTTCGGTCAACTAAACACTGACCCCTGACCAATGGGGCTGGGCAGCAAAGACATTAGCATTCAATCTTTATGATTTCGAGTTTCATTTAGGGATTAAATGAAAAAAAAAAAATTACTGGTTTACACTTTTCACCCTTTTCTCATTTTACTTGTTCTAGTCATAGGATTGCGGCCTTGCTGGAGCACTGCCTTGCAGGTGTAGCTGCGAATGAACCGACCTTTGTACTTGTTTTAAGTCTGGATCTTATTCTATCCGCTTCTTTTATAGCGAGCCGCTAAGTTACGGGGGGGGGGTAAACAAACCAATACAGGCTGTCCAGCGTTGGGAACCAACACAGATACACACACATAAGTACAGATACACATACGCTCACACGCAGCGATTCGGATTTGCTTCGAGGGGAATCGATTATGCAGCAAAGATGAGCAGAAATAACCACAAAATATCGATATCTGTCGTTTTCGTTCGCTTCTGGAACAGCTTCAGTTTGACAGGCTTTGAAATATACTATAAATATACTAATTAGTCAGGTACAGAGCGGTAATTAATAAGAAAAGAGATGACAACGAGATAACCGACTATCTTATGAACTTCATTAACTTACAACTGTTTCCGGTATAAGATGCGGTGGAACGCATAACTGAGTGCCTGAATAGCACCTTACAGCTTCATCAGAGCGTCAGACATGAAGTGCAATTATTCTGGGAAAACAAAACTATTTAAGCTTAAATCTTAGATGGAAATGACTGAAACAAGTGATATCAGTTGTCTTTCGTCAGAGGCATAGCTCTCGAGAAGAGAACCCATTTCATATCCACTCGGTGCTTTCGTTATACTGGATCATATTGGGGGGGGGGTCTTCTCACACCAGCATTAGGTTTAGCAGGGAAATTCTTGTGAATTTATGGTTGACCCCCATACACCTGCACGTATTTGAGCAGACCTGGGTAAGCTCTTTTGGGAAAGAAGACAATCAGTTGACCTTTCATTTCCCCCACCACCACCACCACCACCACCACCACCATCACTGATGTTTATCCAAGAGAAAGACCACGAATGCAAACCGTCACAACTAACACCTGCCATAAGATAACTCACCTGAATCTCCAACAGTTCCACCAACCCTGTATTTGTACATTTTCTCGGCCCTGAAAGAATAATAGAAGAAACTATTAACCTCGGCAGCATTTGAACTCGGAACATATTGTTCTGAAACAATGCGAAGTCTTTTATCCAACGCTCTAGGAACAATTCCACCTCGCCGCCCCGTTTACAATGTAAAATGGCTGTATAATTTACAAACACATCATTTACCAATGACATAATCTTCGGGTAGTCGTTTTGTTCAACCTGCTCCTCCAAGGTGGTGGCACAGCATGGTCGCTGTCCAATGACTGAAACAAGCAAAAGGAAAGGTAAAAGAGACACACGCACTGGCACTCCGTCAGTCACAATGATGAGGATTTCAGTTGATCCGATCAACGGAACAGCCTGCATGTGAGATTCACGTGCAAGCGGCTGACCCACAGACAAGTGTATCCCTAACGCAGTTCTCCACAGACACGTGTATCCCTAACGCAGTTCTCAGGGAGATTCAGCGTGACACAGAATGTGACTGGGGCTGGATCTTTTGAATGACAGGTACAACTCATGTTTGCAAACGAAAATGGACTGCAGCAACGTGAAATAAAATGCCTTGCTGAAGGACCCAACACGCGCTCAGGTATCGAGCTTACGATCTTGATCCGAACACCCCTAACCACTAATCCACGCTTCTTCACACACACACACACACATACATTCTACTGTGAGCGATTTAACCTATGTCCCGCGAACTCGCCGATATTCAAACATCAAAGACAAAATACAATATCGATTTCATATACCAGTCTGTCAGCTTTTTGAAAAGACAACAAAAAAATTACAGAAACCAAAATTAATAAAAAGTAAACAAAATAAAAATCTCAAAACGGATATTGATGTGTGTGTGTGTGTGTGTGTGTGTGGACCCATTTAATCGATAGCCCGCGGTTCTTTTCATCTTGGGTATTAAATGCTATTGTATGTTTATTACGTCTGCAGTGTAAATGTGTATATGCAGTTGCACGGATGTGTATGTATGTGTGCGTAGATGTGTGTGTATATCTGTGTTTGTGTGTATCTATCACTATAAACGTGTATGTGTGTATGTATGCATGTATGTATATGTAGTTCATTGTATGTACTTGTGTATTCATAAA
The DNA here is from genome assembly GCF_001194135.2 of Octopus bimaculoides. NCBI lineage: Eukaryota > Metazoa > Mollusca > Cephalopoda > Octopoda > Octopodidae > Octopus > Octopus bimaculoides. Next base: position 18,199,367 of record NC_069006.1, on the reverse strand, counting down.
TGTGTTTATGTGTATATAAATACGTGTATTAAATACGCACATATATGCATATAAATACACACACACACATATATGTACATGCATATATACGTGTATATATATGTGTGTGTGTGCATGTTTCTCTGTGTATGTTTGTATATGTACATGATTAAATATTTATGTATATATATATATATGTGTGTGCGCGTGTATATGTACACACATGTGGGTGTGTAT
>NC_069006.1:18197593-18198693 GCF_001194135.2 Octopus bimaculoides | reverse complement strand
CTCCCTTTTACAGCCTCACCCTCTCTCTCTCTCCCTTTTACAGCCTCACCCTCTCTCTCTCTCCCTTTTACAGCCTCACCCTCTCTCTCTGTCCATCCCTCCTTCTCTTTCACTCTCTCATTCCGCCTGTCTTTCTCCACCCAATCAACAGCTGCTCAACGTTATTATTAATGGCTTTAAACGATCAGTTTCATTCCTCTCATTAACTTTTTTTAATTGCCCAATAATTTTCACCACTTTACTGATCTACAGCAAACAATAAACTGAATGTGTGTGTGAGTGTGTGTGTGTATTTGAGCTTTTTTGTATAGGTTGCGTGAATGTATGCGTATGCGTGGTTGGATGTGGTATGGCCGCGTGGTAAGATGCTTGCTTCTCAACCAGAAATGGTCTTCGGTTCAGTCCCACTGCGCGACACATTGGCCAAGTGTCTTCTATTACAGCCCCGAGTCGACTAAAGCCTTGCGAGTGGATTTCGTTGACGTAAACACAATTCTTAAACAAGAATGCTGTTGACAGTGACTTCGAAGTTTCGACCAATTAAGCTATCATCGGACTCCTAACGATAGCTTAACAGGCTGAAACTTGTTTAAGACTAATAAATTTGTTTTCCACAAAAGTAAAGAGTATACCATTAAATTAATGTAAAGTTGTTTTTCTCGTAACTGGATAGCCTCGGGCCGACAAAGCCTTCTGAGTAGATTTGGTAGACGGAAACTGAAAGAAGCCCACGTGTGTGTGTGTGTGTGTCTTTGTTTGTCCCCCACCATTGCATCACAAATAACCGGGACGTGTACGTCTCGGTTATTTAGCCGCTGGGCTAAAGTGACCGATAGAATAATTACTAGGTTTAAAAACAGATAAGTCCTGGAGTCGATTCATTTGTCTGAAACCCAACATGGTGCTCCAGCATGGCCGCAGTCAAGTGACTAAAACGATAAAAATAAAAAGATACGTATATATAGATATATATATGTGTGTGTGTGTGTGTGTGTGCAAATATATGCATAATCAACCATATATATGACTGTGTTTATACTACAGTGTATGTGTGTGTAATAAATATATATATATATATATATATATATATATATATATAT
>NC_069006.1:18193361-18196483 GCF_001194135.2 Octopus bimaculoides | reverse complement strand
GCGTGGCTGTGTGGTAAGAAACTTGCTTCTCAACTCCGTGGTTCCGGGTTCAGTCCCACTACGTGGTACCTGGAGCAAGCATCTTCTACTATAGCCTCGGGCCGACCAAAGCCATGTTAGTGGATTTAGGAGACGGAAACAGAAAGAAACCCGTCTTGTATGTGTATATTTTTAAAGGAAAGAAAAAGGTCAATAAATACTTGCTATTACATTTTTAATCAACCAAATATGAACTATTTTGTTGCACAAATGCGTCTCCATCTTTCCTTTAACTCGAAAATCCCCTCTTCCCAGAACTGAGGTGGTTTCATGGCAAATAAGTCGAAAGGTAAGCCACTATAAAATCAGCACGAACTTTCCGGACAACCCTGTATGTATATATATATATATATATATATATGTTTCATTGTTGTGTTCTTGAGTAAAACACTTCATATCATGTTGTTCCAGTCCACTCAGCTGGCAAAACTGAGTAATCCTGCGATAGATTGGCATCCCATCTAGGCGCGGAATATATACGCCATGTATTCCGGGAAACTGGCTCTTATGAGTCTATATGACCCTGGGAAGAACTTTATTATACTATATATATATACATTCTTTTAACTGTTTCAGTCTCACAAGCACGTAACCGCCGCAGCCACATTAGCATCTGATGAGATTTCGATCTTTTTTTTATGTCCAGGATTTTCACTGTATCTTTCATTCAGGCAAAATTAACAACATCAGGGCGGTAACACACATACAAAAAAGCTGATCAAAAGCTCAAAAATAAAAAAACACATCAATAAAACTCCCCAGCACATAATATTATATATTGGACAATAATTAGTTCACATATGGCAGTTCAGACAATTATAATATAGACAATAGGTAGATTTATTGATATTTTTTTGGAATTTTATATTTGAATTACTAATCAGGCGGTGCATTTTTTTTTTATGAATACGTTAATGTTGTTTTGTTGTTGGTGTTGTTAATTTGACTTGTATGAATAGGATGTAAATCGAAGAGACGAGCATATCGACCCTTGATCAGCTGTTAATAATATGAATTGATCTTCCTGTTGTAAGGTCATAAGCGTGAATATATTGAGACGGACATTGGAAGTCTTCTCTTTTCCCCTCCTTCTCTATATATAACAACATCGTCCTTTACAGAACTGCCGCATTCTGTTGGCGTATAAACTTTAATATTCTGTACTGTTACTGTATACCTCTCGCGCAGGGATTTGAAATAAATTGTTTTTTTCTATTTATGAGATCAGTAAATGTGTGTCACTAAAAGAATACATAGTATTTGCGAGTGGAAAGAGCTTTCGTCACTAGCCTGTGGTTGTCTCACACTGAGGACGGGTAACCACCCAGAAGCCTAGGTCTGTGAGTATCCCGTAAGGTTAGAAATGGGAGCGATGATCTCCTTTGCAAATGCTAGACGGATTCAAACTGTGTGTCGATAGCCAGCTGGAAAAGATGTTTTCCTGTCCTGGGGCTAAAACAACAGTAACATTGTCCGTTATAGGACTGCCACTTTCTGTTGGCATATAAACTTTATTATATATATATGTTTGTGTGTGTATGTGTGTCTGTGTTTGTCCCTCACTACCGTTTGACAACTGGCATTGGTGTGTTTATGTCCCCATAACATAGCAGTCCGGCAAAAGACATCGTTAGAATAAGTACCAGGCTTAAAAACAGGAAGTAGTTTGATTGATTCATTCGACCAAAAATTATTCAAAGTAGTACCACAACAACAACCGTTAATCCCCACGTATATGTTTTTTCTCTGCTTTTGTTTTTTTCCTCTTAATCCTTTCTGTTGAAGAGCGTTCAGTCGAAACGTCAAAGACTTTTCCATTCTTCCCGTGCGTCAAACTAATACACCTGCTTGCCGCTCCGTCACTTGTCTTCTGTATATTTGAACTGTATATATTCACGTACACACATGCATAGATATACATTCATACATACGTATATTTATAGTTTATAGATTCGTAGTGCTCAAGAGGTTTAAGCTTGACCAGGAAGAGGAGTAAATGTAAGGATAAGCAAGTTAGGCAAGTCGAGATACAAGAAATATTACAGACATTTAATACAAAACATGTATATATGTTTACATACACACAATAGAAATGTTATCAGGAATTAAAGGAGTTGAATAAGAGTTTTAAGAGTCCAACAGCTGTTTCTGGGGGCTTGATGTTCCAAAATGATGATTGTAAATTGATTCCATCATCGGATATTATCGGCCTCTGCCTTCAGGGAAGAATTTTACATTTGAGGTGTTGACAGAATGAAGTTTAAAGATGGAATGATTTTGTGGAGAATTAAGTGTATTAGAAAGAAGTTGGGGCTATTTAGAGAGCAGTGGGAGGAGAAAATAAACACATGCGTAGTTATTAATGATATATAGATACGTGTGTGTTTACATATATTTTATATATATATATATACTAATATTAAAATTAATCAAAGGACATACTAAGTATGTCTGCCTGCTGGAAATAACAGTCAAAGCTCTTATATAAAACGCCAGAAATACACTGATGATAACTACAGGAATCAAACGAAAGCAGATTAGGTTAATAAAATCTCTCAACGTACATTTAAATATAAGGATTCACGTGGACCGGTTTCTGTACTGGCAAAATAAATGAATTAATTTAAATAAATTATATATTCTAATAAATATTAACAAATACATACATACATACATACATACATAGACGCAGGAGTGGCTGTGTGGTAAGGAGCTTGTTTACGAACCACATGGTTCTGGGTTCAGTCCCACTGCGTGGCACGTTGGGCAAGTGTCTTTTACTATAGCCTCGGGCCGACCAGAGCCTTCCGAGTGGATTTGGTAGACGGAAACTGAAAGAAGCCTGTCGTAGATGTATGTTTGCGTGTCTGTGTTTGCTTCCCCCCCACCACCACCATCGCTTGACAACCGATGTTGGTGTGTTTACGTCCCCGTAACTTAGCGGTTCGGCAAAAGTAACCGATAGAATAACTACTAGGCTTACAAAGAATTTGTTCGACTAAAGGCGCTGCTCCAGCATGGTTGCAGTGAAACAAGTAAAAGAATAACAGAACAAAGAAACATATATATAATTTGTGCGTGTG
>NC_069006.1:18191249-18191789 GCF_001194135.2 Octopus bimaculoides | reverse complement strand
TTTTTTAAAAATTATATTTATATACGTATATAATGTATGTATGTGTGTGTGTGTGTGTGCGTATTTATCCCCACTTAAACGTGGATGTTCTGTTAGAACAAACTATACTGCGGTAGATACCATGAGAGAAGCTCTCATTTTGGCATTTGGGGAAAAACACACTCATGTTTGTCTTGCTGGCGGGGAGATAAATTCCTACCACCTCCAGCGCCGAGACCACCAGATCACGTGATTTCGACTCTTTGGTTTTGTGAATCTATCTATCTATCTTTCTATCTATCCATATATATATATATATATATATATATACACATATGTGTGTGCGTGTGTATATATATATGTGTATTACTCTTTTTTTACTCTCTTTTACTTGTTTGTCATTTGACTGTGGCCATGCTGGAGCACCGCCTTTAGTCGAGCAAATCGACCCCGGGACTTATTCTTTGTAGGCCTAGTACTTATTCTATCGGTCTCTTTTGCCGAATCGCTAAGTGACGGGGACATGAGCACACCAGCATCGGTTGTCAAGCAATGCTAGGG
>NC_069006.1:18186504-18191125 GCF_001194135.2 Octopus bimaculoides | reverse complement strand
ATATATATATATATATATATATATATATATATATACATATATACGACGGGCTTCTTTCAGTTTCCGTCTACCAAATCCACTCACAAGGCTTTGGTCGGCCCGAGACTATAGTAGAAGACACTTGCCCCAGATGCCACGCAGTGGGACTGAACTCGGAACTATGTGGTTGGTAACTAAGCAAGCTACTTACCACACAGCCACTCCTATATATATTTATATGTCTATATATATGCGCATATATATATATAACTGTTTTCAGAGCTTTGCCTTCACCAAACACGCTGGGTAAGATTTCTGGAATGTCACAACAGTTGAATCTTCATTATTTTGATAGTTAAGCCAAAAAATCTGGCTGCTGCTGCAAATCTATCAATGATGTGTTGGATATCCTCGAATGTTTGAGCAACGAGCGAGGCAATGATCTGCAAACGGTAAGTCTCTTATTGTCTGAAATGCAACTTTAGTCCTTGCTTATGACACGCTGTTGGTTGAAGAGGCAACCCTTTGTCTATATTCAAGAAACACCCCCGTCTTCCACATGAGAAAAAGGTATGATCCAACATTACTGCAAGAAATAGTACAAATAAAACTGGAATCAAAACACAACCTTGTTTTTACCATTTTTAACATCAAAAGACTGAGACTAACTCCCATTTAACAGAACAAATACCTTCATATTCTTATGAAGGGACACTATGACATTTAGTATTTGATCAGGAATCCAAAGCCTGCCAACATACATAGTCAAAGGCTTTTGGTTTGTTTTTAGTTCCATAACTAGCGGTTCGGCATAAAAGACTAATACAATAAGTGTCAGGCTTAAATAATTAAGTAATGGGCTCGATGTGTTCAACTAAACTCAAGCGATTCAAGGCGATTCCTCAGCATGACCGTAGTCCAATGATTGAAACAAGTAAAAGGTAAAATGTATGTAAGCATGTGTGTGTATACACACACTGTGTGCGTGTATGTAAGCATGTGTGTGTATACACACACTGTGTGCGTGTATGTATGTATGTATGTATGTATATTAGTTTCAAATTTTGGCAGAAGGTAAGAAATTTCGGGGAAGGAGCTAAATCGATTACATACCCTATTCTCAGCTAGTGCTTATTTTATCGACCCCGAAAGGATGAATGACAAAATCCACCTCGGCGGACTTTGAACTGAGGACGTAAAAACAAGTGCAATGCCTCTAAGCATTTTGACCGGCGTGCTAACAATTCTGCCGGCTCGCCGCCCTAAAATGAAATGCTATTAGGTATACAACCCGAGACACGACCATCTCTGCTACACCGCCTTGTTAAGTATATATGTACATTACAGCTGTATGTATGTATGTACGTATGTAATATGTATGTATGTATGTACGTATGTAATATGTATGTACGTATGTAATATGTATGTATGTACGTATGTAATATGTATGTATGTACGTATGTATGTTATGTATGTATGTAATATATAATGTATGTATGTATGTATGTATGTTACAGCTGTAGCAACATCTATAGTTCCGCCTCCGTCCATTTGCTGAAACAATAATTTCCATTCGCAGAAATCATAAACGACGATTCTTTAACCTTTCCACGTGTTTGCGGTCATGGCGGCCATTTCTATAAAACTTTTAATTACGTTCACGCGATAAATACTAAAATTAATTATCTTGATTTATTCATATACTCATTAATTGATCGGTTGATATGCGCATTTGTAAACATGATCGTTGATAAGCGTCTACGAGAGATAGAAACAAGATGAAATATATGTCTGCAGACATACAGTCTAGTGATATTTATTGGTCGAATATTAATGGCGGTGTATTATTTCACCAAGGCTGCGATATATCGAATCGGACCGGATCGTCAGGTCACCGGAGTGATCGAGGTCATCGGGTTCGACGTGTCATCGCGTTCAAATCCTTAATTAATATGTAAGTATATAATAATAATAAGAAAGAATATATCCACAGACATAACAGAGTTGGGGCCTGTATACACTCGAAACTAAGCCAACAATTTGGAAAGACAACAGCAAAAAGATGGTATAGGCACACCCCAAAAAAGATCTCAGAAAATGACAAAGCAACCATACTCTGGGATATGCCGATACACACAAATAGAGAAATCAAGGCTAATAGACCGGATATAGTTGTCAGATATCACAAAGAAAAAAATACCTTCTAATCGATGTATCAATACCAATAGATGACTTCCTCTAAAAGAAACGGAGGAAGTCTCAAAATGCAAAGATTTAGAAAAAGAGGAAACCCGAATGTAATCTGAAAACGAACAATTCCTAAAGTAAATGGGGTATTAAGCATGATTGAAATACATAACCCAAACTCCAGGACTTGCGAATGCATATAACAGAATATAGCACTACTAGGCACCGCACACGTTCTACGTAAAGCACTCTCAATACATTGAGAATAAGAGCACCGCAGCACAAAAAAAAAAAAAGAAAAGAAAAATTGAGAAGACGGGAAAACGAATTTTAAAAAGAAAAGACCAAAAGGGCTGCATCTGTTTGCGATGGATGCGTGAATGTAATTTTATCCAGGTATGGATTTCGCTATGAAGTCACGCTGGGGTCGATTAAATAAGTACCAGTGCGTAACTGGTACTTATTTAATCGACCCCGAACGGATGAAAGGCAAAGTCGACCTCGGCGGAATTTGAACTCAGAACGTCACAGCAGACGAATACCGCTAAGCATTTCGCCCGGTGTGCTAACGATTCTGCCAGCGCGTTGCCCTGATTGCAGGATATAGTTCTTTCATTGTTCTGTTTCTTCGTAACCGACGGACTGCTCCTCCTAAGAGACTGTTGTGTGCGTGCATGGGTGTGTACATACTTTTTTGTATGTGTGTGAAGCTGTAGTGAGTGTATATACTGGACAAAAGTGTTCATGTGAAAAGAGGTGACATAAGTGTATGACGAGGTTGGTAGCTGTAGATGTGTTTATATTTTCTTAGTACTATATGTGTTCATATGAGCAACTTGTGGGATTGTAACTTATATGAATGTGCAAGCGTATGTCAAGTAGATAATAGGTGCGTGTAAGTGTATGTGGGGCAGAAATTTTATGTGTACCCTGTTTAAACGTGTTGGCATTAGGTTTCTTTTGATAGGTGTAGAAGGATTTGAAAGTGAGGTCTATGGGAATTTATGTTGCGGGTGGTGGCTGTAAGTGCGTGAGGAGTGGAAAAAAAGGGTGAAAGTTAATAAAAAGGGTTGGGAATTTTAACGTTGGGTACCGAATACTAGGGAGAAAAATTAATTCCGACGGAGATGGGAGTCCGGGAGGGACTTTAAAAGGCTAGTCTGAACATAAACAGATGTTAAATGGAATGACCAGCTAAAGGGAAATGGCGAGAAACCCCGTCTTATATCCCATAAGCGCACTGTAAAACGGTCAGCCAAATCCGACCAGTTTGTCTTATGTAAGAAGAGAGGCAAAAAGAGCAGAGGACGCAATAAATTAAATTGTTGGAGAGGCATGTGAAGGGGTTGGTGACATGAAAGGTGCAGTAGTGGGTTGGTACGTACTACGTAGTCTGTAAGTATGTATGCATGTATATATGTATGTAGGTATGTATGTATGTATGTACGCATGCATATTTGTACTATGTATATATGTATGCAAATGTTTCCAACTTACCTTTCTCAAACTTAATCGAAGACTTTTCGAGTAAATAATATTTATGTGATCATACTTTAACATTAAGTGACGGCGGTGGAGTGAAGTAACGGTTGTTTAGAAAAGGGAGTTAGCTTACAGGTGGGTGGAAGAACCTGTGTGGTGGTTGCTAGTGGTGGTGGACGAACCGTATGTGTATGTGAAGTTTGAAGCTGGTTATGTGGTATTCTTTAAATATGTCATACATCATTACATGCTCTCCACATGTCATCTATACGTCACCAACACAATCTCGGGTACATCACCTGTTACAACGGTGCAGCTGTTACATCAACACTTCTGTTTTTGCTTGCATAGCGATATTACCACAATTGATTTATTTGGACGGGTCAAAATCAGTATGATAGTCAATTAAGGATAGCTTATTGTTGTGCTCATGATATGTACAATGCTGTAATTTCCATTTAAAGATGTGTGTGTGTGTGTTTGCTTGTCACCCACCTCGCCTGACAACCGATGTTGGTGTGTTTACGTCCTCGTAACTTAGCGGTTCGGCAAAAAAAACGATAGAATAGGTACCAGGCTTACGAAATAAGCCCTGGGATCGATTTGTTCGGCTAAAACCCTTCAAGGCATGGTCGCAGTCAAATCAATAAAAGCCTTCATCGATTTTTCGATCATTACTGCGGTCTCTTGAGCGATGTCTGTATCACTTTCACCAATTCCAGAGAAATATAAATTATGATAAGGATGTTGAATGATTACAACACCAGTCTATTAGAAATAGACCCCAAATGATCTATGAACCACTTAGATTATTAATCCACTACACACAGTATATTTCTAGTAGCCTTGTGTTGCAATCATTCAACACCCTTATTATAGTTTTAATATAAATTAACCACTATGGTATTTTTAGTATGCTGGCCACTGATAAATCATTAAATAATGATTTTATCCTAATTATATATATATATAT
>NC_069006.1:18183001-18186385 GCF_001194135.2 Octopus bimaculoides | reverse complement strand
TATATACATACACACACGACGGGCTTCTTTCAGTTTCCGCTTTGATCGGCCCGAGGCTATGATAAAAGACATTTGCCCAAGATGCCATGCTCTGAAACTGAACCCAAAGCAAGATTTTTACCACGCGGCCACGCCTGCACGGCTGTGCGGCCATGTTGCAGCTTCGCTTTCACGGGTTTAATCGGTCAAAATCACCCCAGTGTTCATTTAAAAAAAAAGGCTGGTACTTATTCTCTCGATCATTTATCGAACCACAAAGTTAATAGTTTGTTTATGTCCCCGTAACTTAGTAGTTCGGTAAAAATAACCGATAGAATAAGTACATAAGTACCAGGCTTTAAAATAAGTAGTGAGGTCGACTTGTTCGACTAAAAATTTTTGAAAGCAGTGCCCCAGCATGGCCGCAGTCTAATGGCGGAAACAAGTAAAAGATAAAAAGAGAAAATATATTTAATTCACGTTTTATCATTGCACGTCTGCTCACTAAACACTAGAACAACCCGGTTTCTGAGACTCATGACACCAATAAAGGTTTATGAATGCACGGAGATTGTGAATTAGTCAAACAGATATTAAACGTCAGCCGTAGAATAACTATTCAGAAAAGAGCCTTTAGATTTGCATGCACAGAAAGAAGCAATACAAAATGCAATTAATAGGAATAAAACAAAGAGTAATCGATATCGGTTATACAAATTATTTATTGGATCAAACTTGAGAACAATGGGGAAATATATTCGACGCAGTTAATACGACAGACTCTGAGTAAGAACAAACAAACATATAACATACATTATGTGAACTAAGTGCACCTTGACTGAAGACTAAATGAACACGTTATTAAAACATCTCTATGAATATAACATAATTTGTATTATTATATTCAATGATAAACTCGCATTAATAATGTATTCAAAAAACAACAAAATCGTTAATGTTTCGAGCCAACGAGGCAGCCTGTACGTTAGAATCTGCTAAAAATAGCAATCGATATCTCCCTTAAATCACACCTCACCGCTTTCAAAAAGGAAGAACGTGTTCGATTATGCAGTTCGTGATGCATTATTTGATTAGACATCCTTTCAGGGTTGGGGGGTCGATGTAATCGAATCAGCCCCTCCCTTAAAATTTCAAGCCTTGTGCCTGTAGCAGAAAGAATTATTTGATTAGACAGGTGGTGAACTGGCAGAGCATCAAATAAGATACTCAGTTCCAACGCCCAGTGCTCTGGGTTCGAATTCCATTCAGGTTAATTTTGTCTTTCTTTAAAACGGTGAGCTGGTAAAATCGTCAGCATTTCGGATGAAATGCTTACGGGCATTTCTCCCGGTTTTGCATTCATAGTTCCGAGATCGATTTTGCTTTGCATCCCTTTCGGAGCGGAGGGATAAAATGAGAACCAGTTGGGCACTGAGGTCGATGTAATCGACAAACTCCTCCCATGAAAAATTGAGAGCCTTGTACCAAAACCAGAGCTGCTTTTATATATCACTGGTATGAATGTGAATTTATAATTTAGCTATAGAAACTGAAGCTATGTATTTACGTACGTACGTACATGTCTAGTTACCCTCAGTGCTACTGATCACATGTAACACAGTACAACCTGTAACATGGTCGGTCTGTCGGCGACTAAACCGGCAACCTTGGTAAGGAGGGTGGTTATCGTTGGACACTCCACAGGATGAAAAACAAAGCCTTTCCAAGAACGGATGAACCAGGGTCAACTGCCGTCCAAAAACTGAGCATGAGAGACCTCTGGTGTTTGTTTAGACATTTATCTAGGAGAAGGAAATTCCGAAATAACATCCGCCTCATTGTGACGCTGAGATCCTGCTTTTGTTTGTTTCTGGACTACTTGGCATTGTAGTTAAGAGATTCAGCAGTGTTGTTTTGACTGTTATTGACTTTAAATTTCAGTTCGAGCATTGCTGACAGCCATTATCTTCTACATCTAGGATAAAATAAGTTGTCCTTGATGATCATACTCGTCTACGAGCCATCATGTATGTTATGTATAACGGGGTTATCCACAATTTCTTATTTCTTTACTGACTACAAGGGGCTAAACATAGAGGGGACAAACAAGGACAGACAAAGGGATTAAGTCGATTACATCGACCCTCAGTGCGTAACTGGTACTTAATTTATCGACCCCGAAAAGATTAAAAGCAAAGTCGACCTCGGCGGAATTTGAACTCGGAACGTAGCGGCAAACGAAATATCGCTGAGCATTTCGCCCGGCGTGCTAGCGTTTCTGCCAACTCGCTGTTATCCACAATTTCTGCCAACCAAATTCTTAGGCTCATGGATACACTGTACAACTTTTATGTACGGTATCATGCTAAAGGCATGAAACCGGAAGCGTACTTGTAAATCACATAGGGTTTACCTATATATGGATGGGCTCAATTCTGTGTGTATGTGTGTGTGTGTGTGCGCGTGTTTTGCCGCTGTGGCATATTTATACTTCACCTGTCTGCTGCTGTATTCGTCAACATTGAAGCACTGATGAGGTTTTATCGTCCTTGCTGGTAGTAAGAAATAACCGGAAGGAAACGTGCGTATATATGTATGTGCATAAATGTATGCTTATCTATATGTGTGTGTTGGTGTGTGTGTGTGTGTGCATTTATTTTTGTAAATATGTATATGCATGTATGTCTGTATGTATGTATATGCACGTATATATATACAGGTGTATGTATTTACGCTTGAGTGTGTGTGTGTGTGTAAAATACAATTCTCCTCCCCACGATTTTTTTTTTCAAATAAATATGTCTTTATCGTTCCGCATGGTTTAATGTAATTATATTTCCTTTCAACTAATTAATATTCCTGGCAGCCATTTTAACTTTTAGCCTCAGCCACCATATTTATTTATTTAGGCAAAGCTATCAATATGAACAGCGTGTGTTGCTTGCCAGAAGGATGATATCGACACGCCATGATATCCAAGTATTTCAAACATATTATAACCCCGCACACACACACACACACACACATACACACACACACACACACACAGTCAAACACGCGTGTATATAAGTATATATGTATGATGTACATTCGATATAACTTTATATATATATATATATACTTATGTATATAATGTACATTTGATATATCTTTATATGTATATATATATGTATGTATATATAAAAATGTATATATATGTATGTATATATATGTATGTATATATATGTATGTATATATATGTATGTATATATATATATGTATATATATGTATGTATATATATATATGTATATATATGTATGTATATATATATATGTATATATATGTATGTATATATATGTATGTATATATATATATGTATATATATGTATGTATATATATATATGTATATATATGTATGTATATAT
>NC_069006.1:18179239-18182471 GCF_001194135.2 Octopus bimaculoides | reverse complement strand
CATATATATATATGTGTGTGTGTGTGTGTGTGTGTGTGTGTGTGTGTGTGTGTGTGTGATGTACATTTGATATATTGTATATATATATATATAATGTTCATTCAGTATATCTTCATATAATGATATTGTCAACGTATATATAATTTGATTACTGTTCATTTTGAAAATTGGCTTAAATGTCCACGTTATACTACTGTTTTGGCAGCTGTAACTTTGTGTGTAAAAAGGAAAGAGAGAAGGAGAGAGAGAAGTAAAGAGAAAGACAGGAAAGGAGGAAACGTATATGAGAAAAAGGATGAAAACTTTTAAAAGCTATTTCCATTTGAGATAGAGATTTGAGACAGAGAGTGTGTGGACACGACAGAACAAATCGAAACAAAACAAGAAAAACTAGAAGCAATCATAGATAAATGGCTTAAGCTTGTTACATGACACTGGTGTTTAAACACAGAAAGGACGCCTCTCTGTTTTATTCGTTTTGTAGGCGCCATTTACGAGCGGGACTTGTTGATACAAGGAAAAACTATACATTTCACCTCATTATTGACGGAGTAATTGCCAGCGAATACAAAATTTTATCTGACTTGCCCTATACTGGTCTTTGTATTTTTCTTTCTTTCTTTCTTTCTCTTTTTCTCTTTCTTTTTTTTTCTCTTCAATTTTCTCTGCTTCTGTCACTCACTGTTTCTTTATTCTCGCTATCGTCTGCTTTTCTTTTCAAATAATCACCGAGCGACACTGTCGTCTGCAAATTGGTGCAGATTTTCCCTTTATGCAGATTTTATTGCTACGACTATAATTGATTTCATATCACCTTCCGATCGATTGCTTTTTATGGCGGCGTATTATGATTGGTTTAGTAGAATCTTGGAGATATGAGAAAACCCAGTTATTGATCCGGTATTAATATCGTTCGCTGAATCATTATACCACTGACTATACTGTTCTTAGATCTGAACACTGTTCTCACAACTGTAAATGTTATATTGATGTGTTCAGTTATTCTCGCATGCAATATTGAAAAGGATTATAATCAGGATTTTTAAAATACGTGGACGAGGGTTAATCTTGCTTCTCCGTGTTTGAAAATGGAATTTTGAAGCTTCCAGTCTTAATAGGTTTGGGTCCGCAAATGCTCAAAGGAACATATTCGTTTTTGAAGTTTTCCTAATATGTAAATGAACTAGTTACCAGGCTGGAGACGGTGTGGTAGAAGCCGTGTTGAAGATAGTGCTTGTGTGTATGTGTGACATAGAGAGAGAGAGAGAGATGATAGAGTCGGGGGAGTGAGTAAAATTAATGTAATAGCTTCACCTGATCTTTTGATGGAATGGCGTCGTTTGAAGCTTATGAACCATAAATAACATAAACTGAGCTAGGTATGACGACGGAGCTACATATGACGACAGATGGAAAGAAAAACACACACATTACCTTCAGATATGTATATATGTTGGACCACATAAGCATCAGCTATATATCATGACTTTCCATTCAACATCTACACACTGGACCTATTTATCATGTCAACATCTACATATTAGGTCTATCTATTCAGTCAATATTTGCTCGTTGTGTTTGTCTATGTATCAGAATATACACATTATCTCTGCAGCTAAAATCTACACCTTATGCCCGTCTATCTGATCAGCATCTACACATTATGTTTATCTATCCATTCCACTCATATCCATACTACACACAGAGGCAAAGCTGTGGCTTGGCTGTGTTGTAAGAAGTTTGCTTCCTAACCATATGGTTCCGGGTTCAGTCCCACTGCGTGGCAACTGTCTGCTGCTATTGCCTCGAGCCGACCAAAGCCTTGTGAATGGATTCGGTTGACGGAAAGTGAAAAGAAAGCTCATCGCGTGTGTGTTTGTTTCCCCCCCCCCACTCGGACCCCCACCTCTTGTCAACTGGTGCTGGTGTGTTTACGTCTCCGTAACTTAGCGGTTCGGCAAAAAGAGACGATAAAATAAGTACCACGCATAGAAAAGTAAATCCTGGAGTCGATTCGTTCGACTAAAAAAATTCTTCAAGGTCGTGCCCCAGCATGGCCGCAGTCTAAATGACCGAAGCAAGTAAAAGATGAAAGATAGACTATGTTTATCCAATTACGTCTCTACGCTATCAGTTCACCCTATGTCTATCTATACACAATGTGTGCGTGTGCGCACACATTGTCTACACGCTCTTGTCAATATTCATCTGTCTCTCCAGTCAAAACCTGCGTAGTTTGTTCATCTATCCAGTCCACCTTTATTCATCTATCCAGTCCACCTTTATTCTATGTATCTTTTAAGTCCACATCTACACACTTCGTCTCTCAGTGCAATCAACACCAATACACTGCGTCCATCCCTCTCGTCAACGTCCACACAGTCTTTTTATGTTATGGAAATCTAGTGTGAATCTTGAATTGGATACAGCTATAAATAATAGCATATAATGTATTGTGTTAAATAAAACCCATTCGGACAGAATTTAAGCCAAAGGCTGCCCTGGGGCTCACAGTCAGCATTTACCCTGTGTCTATCTCTAGTCAATATCTATACGCTGTATCGCTTTATACACTTGGCATCTACACACTGTATTTCTTTATGTACTTGACATATACATACTGTCTCCTTACAGAGTTGACATCTACAGGTATCTCTATATACAGTCGATATCTACACACTGTATCTCTTTATACACTTGACATCTACACTTTGTATCTCCTTATAAAGTTGACACTATACATTGTATCTGTTTATGCAGTTGACATCTACACACTGCATATGTATACGCAGTCGACATCTTATACAGTCGACATCTTATACAGTCGACATCTATACACTGTATTTGTTTACCCATTTAACATGTACACTGTCTATTCTATCATGTAGACCTTATCTTACGCTGTACCTATCCATCAACGCCTACACGTACCCCTTTCAGGCTATCTATCTATCTATCTATCTATCTATCTGCTTCTCTGTCTATCAGCCTGCATTTATGAGTCCTCTCTCTCACACACACATGATTGTATGTATGCAAGTATGTATGCATGCATGTATGTGTGTATGTACGCATGTGTAGATGTATGTATATGTATTTATGCATGTATGTATATAGCTGTGTGTCTATATGTATATATTTACATATATACGTATGTGTTTATGTATATATCGTATATGTATGTAATATATATATATATATATATATATATATATATATATATATATATATA
>NC_069006.1:18175505-18176132 GCF_001194135.2 Octopus bimaculoides | reverse complement strand
TGTGTGTGTGTGTGTGTGTGTGTGTGTGTGTGTGTGTGTGTGTGTGTGTGTGTGTGTGTGTGTGTGTGTTCTTAAGTGGCTTAGAAACATCTTCCACGCTGCAATTGTATGTGTGTGTGTGTGTGGAGGCGCAATGGTCCAGTGGTTAGGGCAGCGACTCGCGGTCATAACATCGCGGTTTCGATTCCCAAACCTGGCGTTGTCAGTATTTATAGAGCGAAAACACCGAAAGCTCCACGACCCTGTGTGTGTGTTTATGTTTGTTCCCCACCACCGTTTCGGTCACAGATCACGATAAAGCAAGCACCAGGCTCTAAAAAGTAAGTGCTGGGACCCATTCGTTCGTCTAAAACCCTCCAAGGCGGTGTTCCAGTATGGCCGCTGTCCAATAACTGAGACGAGCAAGCGATAAAATATTGTTTATGAGTGTGTGAGAGACAGGCACCTTCCCAACCGTACACATCTATACACGCGCGTCGCTGTTATATTGCCAACATCGTTAGCAATAATCGCATTAGTCAGTTATTTGTCAATTTAGATCTTAAACCAATCATTTAGAAAGAAATAAAATGGTAGCGTGTTTAATTTTTCTCTTTATGGTATGTGTGTGTGTGAGTATGTGTGTGT
>NC_069006.1:18174949-18175495 GCF_001194135.2 Octopus bimaculoides | reverse complement strand
CACTTATACATACATTCATACATACATACATACATACACACATACACATATACATACACACATACACATATATACATACGCACACATGCACACACACACATACATACGCACACATATACATACGCATATATTCATACACGCACACGTCCTGGATGAATATTTTGATTGGTGAGTGCAATCCCCTTCCTTTCTTTCCTTTCTCCGTTTATACACACACACATACACAAATACACGCTCACACATACACACACGCTCACACACACACGCACGCACACACGGGGTGGGGGGACAAATGAAGGTAAATACCTTTCATTACATTTTGTGGGGTTCGTCTTTAATAAGTTGATTCGAATTAGTTACTTGAAAAGTTTCGTAATAGCAGATACGCGCCTAGATCTTCATAAATATGTGTGTGTGTGTGTGTGTGTAATACATAAGAGAAGTGGAGTGAGAAAGTAGACGTTTACTCCATTCGTTTACAGCTGTTTCATAATATTGTTAGCTATATAATAGTGTAATAGATGTTACATAGATGAACACACACAC
>NC_069006.1:18168729-18173958 GCF_001194135.2 Octopus bimaculoides | reverse complement strand
AATGGCCCAGTGGTTAGGGCAGCGGCTCGTGGTCGGAGGATCGCGGTTTCGATTCCCACACCGGGCGTTGTGTGTGTTTATTGAGCGAAAACACCTAAAGCTCCACAAGGCTCCGGCAGGGGGTGGGGTGGCGACCCCTGTTGTACTCTTTCGCCCCAGCTTTCTCTCACTCTTTCTTCCTGTTTCTTGAGTAACGCTGCGATGGACTGGCGTCCCGTCCAGCTGGGAGGAACATATACGCCATAGAAACCGGGAAACCGGGCCCATGGGCCTGGCTAGGCTTGAAAAGGGCGCATAAATAAATAAATAAATAAATAAAAAATATAAATCACAATGGAGATTCCAATATTTCTTTTCCAAATTTCTGTACAACACGCACGAGAAAATCACATTTCAAACAGTTTTACGCACGTATCTTGTCTCTCTGACTATCTGTCTGTCTGCTGTCTGTCCGACTGCCTGTCTGACTGATTGACTGTCTGCTTGTCTATCTGTCGGCCGGTCTGTGCGTCTGCCTGTCTGTCTATCTCTCTAACTATACCTATATGTCTATCAGTTTGTCTGCCTATCTCTATCTCTCTTTCATATATATATATATATATATATATATACAATCAGAGTATCTATCTACCTCTAAATATATATCTGCTTGACTGTATGTATATATGAATGAACGCATGTATTTATATTTATGGTTGTATGCATGCATGCACTCCTTTCTAGATATTTGTATGCACGTATATGTGTGTGTGTGTGTGTGTATTTATGCTTGTATACATGTATGGATGTATATCTCTATATACACACGTCTAACTACATATTAATATATGGAAATTATATCTATACATCTTTCTCTCTCTTTCGCTATAAATATATACTCTTTCTCCTCTCTCTCTCACTCTCTCACTCTCCACTCTCTCCTCTCTCTCTCTCTCTCTCTCTCTCTCTCTCTCTCTCTCACACAGACACGCATGCATGCATGCATGCATGCATACACTCACACACACTCACACACGCACGCATCGACAGACGGACGAGCAAATCTGCCTGTATGTCTTCCTAGATAACTAACTATTCGCCTATATTTCCGCCCGTTCATCCATATATTTTTGTAGATATATCTCTCTCCGTACGCATATAGTATGTCTACATACATACATACGTAAATATATACTGTATACACATACGTACGTAGACACCGACAAATATATATGTATGTATGCGTGTGTGTATGTATACGCGTCTGCATGCATTTGTGTGTCTGTATGTGTTTGTAAGTATATATATTTGTATGCATGTACATGTATATATGAATCTTATCGATTTGTCTGTATATAAGTCTACTAGCTCCGATATGTCTTACCCACATATGCACGCATACACACACACATCAACACATGTACACACATACACACGCACTTAGCAACACACATACATCAATACACGTTGCGCACACACGCAGCAACACACGTACAAACGCGCGCACGCGCACCAACACACGTACACACAAAACAGTGGATGTAACAAGAAATATTACTCATGCTTCTTGAATATGAAATCAGAAAAAGGAGAAAAAAAGAAAGGAGGTAGGTGAGTAGAGAAGAGGAAAGACAGAGATAGAACGCAGGAGGAGAGTAAGAGAGAGAAAAATGAGATGGAAGAGAAAGGGAAGGAAAGTGGCGGGGGGGCGTGTGTGTAGTGCATAGTGGTTATTTTAATGTACAAGAGTGATGTAGAACGAAAAGTGAATCAGTTGATAAAACAAGCTATCAAAATAGAAAGCCAGAGGCGGAAGAGGCAGGTATGGAGTATATTAGCGAACAAAATGGCGACCGGTGAAGTATTAGCAATTATGTGTTCAATGGATTAATATATTTATTCATAGTAAAGTAGAGAGCTGAGTGTAGCAGTCGATATAGGCTTTTGTCGACAATGGATAAACTGGCTGCTGACTCGCTCACTTGTCCGACAACCATCCCTCTGCTGTCAGCTATCTATCGTCTGCCAATTGAAGACTTTCAAATAAAGCAGAAGATAATCTGTTCGGCTTTGACAACGCTGGCAATCAATATATTATCTCTCACTCACTAAGACACCAACCGCCATAGCAGCAGTTCTTTTCGCTATTTTCTCCTTTCACTATTTCACCGAATTTTTATAGATTTTTCTCTCTTCCATTTCCTTTTCCTTTTCCTTTCTCTTTCGCCGGTCTAAAGAGGAAAGATTATATTTATCGTTCTGTTACGACGAATTCGAAATGTTAAGATGGCGCTGCTAGTGACGAAATCCAATCATGTCGTCCAATAACAGAATGTAATTTATACGGAACAGGCAGGCCGATGACTGTTTCATTGAACCAAATAAAAGACGATATAGCTCTGGCATAACATTTTTAAATACGCTGTTGTGCACACAAGCGCACACAACACACACCCGCACACAGTACATACATACACAACACACAAGAACACGACATACAAGTACAGCACACAGGCACAGACTTACGCAGCAGACACAAATACCATAAAGACACATCCAATACACAGACAAAACACAGACACACATGACTCCCAAATAACACATAGGCTTACAAGACACAGACACGCACAACACACACACACACGCGGCGCACACATGCAAGAGACACACACAGGCTCATAGACACACTCACACATGCTCTAGCATGAAAATCGTGCCGATTACCATAGATACAAACTTTGCTGCTATACACTGCACCAAAAACCTCATCTATTTTCATTGGGATATATGTATGTGTGTGTACACACATGCACACACACGCACGCACAACACGTATATATACGTGAATGTATGCAGCATGTTAATATCTTTGTATGTAAACGCATGGATACCTATATAGATGTGTGTAAATATATGTGGATATGTGTGTATACGTGTATGTGTAAATGTATGTGTGTGTATATATATATATATATATATATATATATACATATGTGTGTGTGTGTGTGTGTGTGTGGAAATGTGTAAAATATGTATAAGTATATATATACATATATATGTGTATGTCATGAATATACTTACTTGTGTATGTATGTATTTGTGTGTGTATATAAAGGTATATATAGGCGTATTTGTACTTATATATATCCATACACTCACATGGATATTTACACGCATATACACACACTTACAGATATGCATACATAACACAATAGTGTTCATATCAGCTTTAACTGGAAGCTATTTGTTAAAAATACTTTTTTATAAAAAGACAAAAATAACATAAATAAAAACACGCACAAAAAAGATATTTTCTTTCCTTACATATTTTTCAAATATTGTCGAGATGTGATAAGTGATAAATGCTTGCAATTAAAGCCATCCAGCTATTTATACAGAAAATGGAAATAATAGGTTATTTTTATTTTATTGTTTTATTCTTATTTTGCTTTTATTTATTTATTTTTTAAATTTAATTCACTTTCCTTTCTGAAACACTCGAAGCGAAAATCTATTACTTTTTCTTGGAAGAATCTGATTACAAGAAGAGGACGAGGAAGAAATAAAAAAAAAAAAACTAAATAATAATAATAATAATAATAGAAAAACTCAAAGCGGTTCCAAAATTATCTAAAGCATATCTTTTGAAGAGAATTTTTCGAGCGCAGCTCATCTTTTATCAGCTTCGGGTATTTCTTTATCTATCAGCATTCCAAGACAACATTCCACTCGCTGCCAATATTCTCCAAGACCATTTGGAGATATTTAATATTATTTGATATATCAGTGAGATATAGAGATATCTCTGTGTTTATTATCGAGTTTTCCATTTTTATCGTTTTAAAGGGAAATGGTTTTTTCTCTAGGCCATTTCTTGCAAAATAAGGCCATGTACAACAAACGTCGTATGTTTGAATTTTAATTATATCTTCATGTATGTATATATATATGTGTGTGTGTGTGTGTGTGTGTGCATAAGCGTAAGCATACACATATATGTATTAATATTAATATTCGTACATCCTTTTGAAGCTTGCGTGTATATCTTTATATATACAGTGTATTCGATTCCATTATTCCTACTCTACTTTATCGTCTTGAGCATTGTGTGAATGTTACATAAAGATACAGGCGAATACATAATGGAAAACACACACACACACACACACAAATTTTACCCTTTATTTTCAACTTGTTTCAGTCATTGGATTCCGGCCATGCTGTAGCACTGACTTGAAAAGTTTGTCAGACGAACCGACCTCAGTACTTACTTTTTAAGCCTGGAACTTATTCCATCGGTCGCTTTTGACAAACTGTTAAGTTACGGGGATGTAAACAAACCAACCTCAGTTGTCAAGCAGTGGTGGAGGACAAACACAAAATCTCATACATAGAAATATCCATATACAAACATACATACTTAAGTATATGTGTAGTAGTAGCAGCAGCAGCAGCAGTAGTAGTAGTAGTAAGAAATGGGAAATCTTTGGAATGGTATTATATATTTGAAAAAAAAAGAAATACAAAAAGCTTTTCAAATAATTTTCCCACTTTAATAATTAGATGTTTTAAATATTCGATGTTTATAAGTTAAACTTATAAACATTAAATTATTAAAGTGGAAAAATTATTAGAAAAGCTATTTCTATTAATTTTTTCAAGTATATATGTGTACATACATACAGACATACATGTATATATATATGTATGTATGTATGTATGTATGTATGTATATATATGCCTCCCCCACCTCCCAACACTCTCACATCACACCACGCTGCACCATATCACACATCACTTCACAACACACCACTACGCACACACTAGCACTGACCAACTCCCTTCCCCACTTTTTCACACCTACATACACACACACATACGTTAAGATCACCAGCATTCTCACACACACACACACACACACAGCTTCTCGTCTTGGGTTCACCACTTCTTTTCCCTTTGTTACCTCCCTTTTTTCTTAGCTCTCCTGTGTGAACCTTCTGTGCGGCATTCGCCATGATAGATCGCTGACCACTACATTTATATTTTTTTCTCTCCTTGTTTCTTTCTGTGTTCCTTTCAGTTGAAGAGCGTAGACTCGAAACGTCAAAGACTTTCTCGATTCCCGAGTATTAAACTAATACATCCATTTGTTGTTTACACCACCTGTCTTCGTCTGTTGTTTTTTTCGTAAATTCTCCCATATATATATATATATATACACACAGGCACACATACACATATACACACATG
>NC_069006.1:18165751-18166830 GCF_001194135.2 Octopus bimaculoides | reverse complement strand
CCAGGCCTTGTGCCTATAGTTGAAAGGATTATTATAATTATTGTTGTTGTTGCTTTTAATTTAAGCAGATGGGCACGAATTTCGAGGGGATGGGTTAGTTTGCTAATAGACCCCTTCTACAAGACAACATGTCTTCGTTTTGCGAAATGCTGTTCCTTTGTAACCAACTAGGATTCTACGATGGTTTACAAAATAAGAAATTTAAAAAAATTAAAAAAACATAACCCGAAACAAGCAGCCGTTGTTGGGGTGATAACAAATTTAATAATGGTTCGGACACTGCCCTCAGGACAAGAACTTTCTCTTTCGAGAAAACAAGTAAAATAAAACAAAATAAATACAAGCTAAACAGAAGTAAAAAAAATATATATATATATATGTAAAGCTGATATGATGACAAGCAAAACCGTAGAGCGGTGTGCTAGCAATGTATTATCCCGTGATGAAATTTCCGGCTAATGTAGCAAAGACACCCTGGGGGACTAATTAGTTTCTGCCTTCTCACTTCCGGTTGTGTTTCGACGAAATGGTAATCAACACAAGAGGTTGCTGTTTGTTTCCAAATCGATATAACCACTTCCGGTATGTCGTTAACTCTACGGGTTGTCATCCTTTCTACATGTTTGCTTTACACTCACACATGCATACATACACGCACGCACGCACACACACACACACACAGATGCGCGCGCACTCTGCATCTACTTTCTAGTAATGATGAGATCTTTTGTTTCTGTTTGTTTCTTTTTTTATAATACTTTTGTGTTTTGTTTTAAGCTATTTTTGTTCTTTACATTCTCTTCCACTACATGCGCGCACACACATACGCACGCACGCACGCACGCACACACACATACACACACACATCGCGCTCAAAAGCACATCTTAATTCATCTTATAGAGGCATTAAATCACTGAGAATATTCTAGAACTAATTATATATATATATATAAATATATATATATATGACAGGCACCAAAAGTGTAGTGGCGCCCAGTTGACAAGTTGTGCCCCTCCGTTTGTACTGTTTCCGTTTTTCCAGTAAATTTCAATGTAATCACATTGTTTCACCTCCTCTC
>NC_069006.1:18163954-18165631 GCF_001194135.2 Octopus bimaculoides | reverse complement strand
TATATATATATATATATATATATATATATATATATATATATTGTGTGCGTGTGTGTGTGTAATTGTGGTTGTCTGTGCTGGATTGATAAAAATTGTACAAATCGACATTCACAAAACTACACGCATCATTATTCTTATTATTACTATTCTTGTTGTTGTCGTCATCATCATTAGCATAATAATAATTATTAACTATCTTACATTTAAGTTTTTATATTATCTTCTTGATATTCCCAACACTAATCTGTTTGATTTATGCTCTGATATATTCGAGAACAGATGCTGCATACGTCTATTTCACAAGCCATTACGCCTGCAAATGATTTTTTCCCCACAAAGTTTCGCATGTCGTGCATTTCTGCCGTTAGCTATGCATACAAATTGAAACAAACACATATCTAATTACTCACACATACATATATACATACATGGTGATTGCTCAATCTTCACAGATGATTGCCATCTTGTGCTTCTTCGGTGTCGGAAGCATTTTTGAAATTCCATCCCTAACCTTTCAGATGACTATTCTGTCTCGTTGCAGATCCGTATGGTTTGAAGCATAGGTGACGGACAGAAGCTGTAACTTACTGTGCGCTTCCAACTGATTAGGTCCTCACACGTTACCGCTCTTCTATCACTATAGGATGTTCATTTGATGGAATGACAAATGAGGTCGCTATAAAGACACAGCTGCGTGTCATTAGATTCTAGTGATAAATGCTTGTACAACACAAGTACCACTCTTGGAGTTTCTGTGATAAGTACCTAGACACAGGACGAAGCAAGATGACTAATAATCATGTGAAACTGCAGGTTTTATATCTAAGTATCCATCTCCTAGAAAGATACCGTAACAGTAGCTAGGTGTCCCTCACCTCCAGTGGTCTGACACCAACTGAGGGTATTTCTGTGTCCCCAAGCTTATATGGATATCATCACATATACTAGTTAACTTATAGCTGGGATCCTGACAGCGGCTGCTACTCTAGATCAGACTAAACCAGGGAACAATAGTGGCTAAGAAGTGGCTCCCACCCCTCACAACCCTGGAACCTTAGAACTAGTACTTCATTACCGGAAGCAGTTTAAAATCACACACACACACACGCACGCACACATATATATCAATTGAATAAAGTTAAAACATGTTCTGGTTTACACGGTTTTTATTATGGTATTTTAACATTAAAAAAGATATATTTTGTAATGCTCATAAAGTTAAATTTGCGCTTTCATATATCGTGTAATCAACAGATCTCAAATGTACTTAACTGACAGGTGAGTTCTTGACAACTGTAGTACCTCTTAGAACGCTCCAACAAGCTCAATTTTTAGAATACCTTTCCCAGACAAATCGCAGCCCACTGTACGGTAATAACAATCAACTTCTGACATTCAAATTCGAAATGACTGACGACTAGCACCACGCTTGACACCCAAGAGAACCAACGAATTTAAATCATACTGTTTTGATAGACACATATAACTCCCAATAAATTGGTTGAGTGCCCTTCTTTCGTTTGTCCACTCACTCGTATATATATATATATATATATATATATATATATATACACACGCACACATACATATAACGGTAGTCACGCTTGTCTGAGAAAGACTATTCTGCAATTTTATGCGGAACAACCGTCACAGATGATTTGTTTATAGTAATCAAAT
>NC_069006.1:18158421-18162600 GCF_001194135.2 Octopus bimaculoides | reverse complement strand
AGTCACGGGTTTGCTCGTATTATACATGTATATGTGTTGTGTACCTGTATGTACATACATGCATATACTCATATATATATATATGTATTTATATTTTTCTTTAGTAAAACCAAACATGTGAATTGCACAATAAACAGCAATATATCAGGGCAATAAAACCTAATTGGAGAGGAAGGAGGGGGAAGGGGAACAAACAACAACAACAACATCTATAACAATGATAGAAAAAAACACAATGTACATATCACTGAGGAAAAAAAAAAACTGTAAAAAACACGACGGAAACAAGCAAAAAGGTAAAGAACTACATTAAAATATATAAATAAATAAATAAACTAAAGCAAACACAACAACAGTAATAAAGGCAAAACAATTTTTTAGCCGCGGAAAAAGTTTTCTTTATGTGAATGGGAATAAACTATAATGCAAGATGTCGTTATTGTTGGGTGACTGGGTGTATATGTATTCATACTATCTTTTATTTGGTTCAGTCAGTAGATTGCGGCCATACTGGGGTTAGTCGAATGAATCGACCCCAGTACTTATTTTTAAAGCCTGGTACATATTCTATAGGTCAGTTTTGCCGAACCGCTAAGTTACGGAGACGTAAACACACCAACACTGGTTGTCAAGCAGTATTGCAAGGACAAGCACAGACACATACCATATATATATATGTATGTATACACACACACACACACACACACACACACACACACACACACACACACACACACACACACACACACACACACACACACACACACACACACACACACACACACACACACACACACACACACACATATGCATACATACTTACATATGAAACTATGTATACACTCATTTATACATATATAACTATACATATATAGATATATATATAACTAGAGATACATTTGTGTGTGTATATATATATATATATATATGTAACTGTAAATACATTCATATATACATGTATAATTGTACTTCTATAAATATATACCTTTGTATATGCGTATGTTTGCGTGTGGATATCTCTTTCTCCGTAAATGCAAATACACATATATACACACGAAAATTCATATACACACACACACACACATACACACAGCAAAAAACAAGTTGGCAAACAGATGAAAACTAGTTTCGAGTTTCCTGTTATTTGCTTGTTTTTTTTTTATTTTAGGTTTTATCAATTTATGGGAACTTGAAAAATCTACAAAATATATTAAGATATAAAATAAAATAAAAAAAATTATACAAAAAACAAACAAACAAAACTAGCATGACCAGGGTGTGATAGGGGTACGTAAGTAAGTAGTGGTGGTGGGTTGAGGGGTTACCAGTTAAGGTGGTTGAAGTGTAGGGGTTGAAGGAACGTAAATATGAGATGTCAATTTAAAGGATCTTTTGTAAACCTTCAGCCTTTGGATTATACGAGGATATTTAGAACAAGACATACGTAGAGTGTATATATGGAAGAGTGTATAAGGGTACAGTGGAGTGCAGGGAGAGGTAGGAGGTGTTTGAAGAGGGGAGTATGTAAGTCTCGTGTTTATTTTTGGACGGCGGTAAAAGACACACACACACACACACACACACACAAATGTTGTTCGGTTGGATTTAAACATAGCAATCTTGTAGTACGCATTCGCATACATGTGTATGTCAGTGGCTCTGTGGTGAGAGGTTTGCTTCCCGACCACATCATTCCAGGTTCAGTCCCACTGCGTGACATCTTGGGTCAGTGTCTTCTGCTATAGCCTGGGGCTGACGAAATCTTTCTGAGTGGATTTTGTCACATATTTCAAGACTTCTGAACAGATTCCATCAGACCCTGGAGACTTATTGTTATTCAGTTTATTCACAGCTAAATAAATGTCTTTCGGGTTGGTTCAAATGCCATTTCATCTGTAACTGGAAGGTGTTCGATTTTTTCTATCGTCCTCATATCCGCGATGATGGTCTATTCAAAAGTGTAGAAAAATGTTCTACCCAGCGCTTATGAATAAAAGCGCTGTCAGTCAGAAGCAAACTTCCATTTGCTGTTCTCACTGAAGCTATTGAAGAAAATTTTGAGCCATATACCTCCTTAGCATAAGAGTATAAAGCCTTGGCATCATTTCTATCAGCTGCTTCTGGTACCCCTTTTGCTCTGTCATTCCAGCATCCCTGTTTAATTTTCCTTAGAGCAGTTTGCACTTTCCTTTTCAGCTTTGGATTTGAAAATTATAATGTATGTATATAGTACGGGTATTTTCGGTGCTGTTTGCTGCATAGATATACATTAATTTTAGCACCCTCACCGAAGAAGTACGGGTGGCAGATTGATTTATCATGCACATTGAAGCAGAAACTCGAGTCTGAGGGTAACTACAAAAATATTTTTTTAATTTTCATTCCCTTTGAAATTACTCTTATTCTTGGTTTGGGCTTTAACTACTCTTCCTAGCATGTAAGTTGTCCTGTCAAAGGTAACCTCTTTCGTGTATAAATACGTAAATTATTTATAGTTATATATATATATACATATATATATATATATAATAATGTATAAATAATTTACGTATATATATATATATATATATGTATGTGTGTGTGTGTGTGTGTGTGTATAGATGAAGTGTTTTTCTCAAGAACGCATCGCACCATGAAGTCTAGGAACTGAAACCACAAACTCGCGATCGTGAGTGCAACTCCCCAACCATGACAATATTTGAAGCGCCTCAGACTTCTCTTAAGGTCAGAACTCAATGCAAGGAGACTTGCGACTGCCATCAGCATATGGTCTGTTGCTTTAGTCCGCTATAATACACCCATTGTGAAATAGATAGATGTGCGCGTGCACGCGCGTTCAGACGACGTTGGATTTGTCCAGGTTGAATGTATGAAATCGCACCTGTTTAAAATTTAATATAATCCACCAAAGATAGTGGATTATGTGTAACGGTGTAATCCATGAATACATCAATAAAATTCTATGAAAACAGCTGTCGTATACTTTAAACGTCATTTGTGTTCTCTTTTATACCGACGCCACACCAAGAACTAACCCGAGAGTCGGATCTAATGATTTAATTAGGATTTGGTACTTACATAATCTATAGCATCCTACCAACACTTGATGTCTTCAATGTTGTCTACCTAACTGTGAGCTCTTTGTTATCGTACCCAGCCATTTCTGGCGTGCGTCCTATTTAATACTTTACTTATACAGCGTTACGGATAAAAAAATAACCAATGGGAAGCGCACAATTTCGTATATAGGACCGGGTCAATATTTTGGATGTATGTATGTATGTATGTGTGTATGTGTGTGTATATATATATAGTTTGATTCAAATTCGTTGGATACTTTCAAGAGGCGTACCCACACACATAAGTCTGCCCTCTATAGGGACGATGGCCTGACTATCTCAAACCATAGGAATGGCCACAGCATGGACAGCTTCAGGAAGGACTTGAATAAAATATTTAAGGAGTTCGTTCTGTCCATAACGGTTACCGCCAACCTGACTACGGTCGATTTCTTAGACGTAAATTTACGCCTGAATATAAGTAAGTATTACCCGTACAGAATGCACTCGCTCAGAACCAAGGTAAAAAAAAACAAAAAACTGTACTTCATTGTCTCGTTTTCTCCGGAGATTCTGTGACCTCCGAGACGAAACGCCCATCATCGTGTTGACGGAACACCACCATATTCACCCGGCGATCCCAACTGTCAGCCCTGCATATCCTCCAATAACCGGCAGTGCCCATCAATAAGAAATACGATTTATCTTATTGCTGTCACCAGAGGTATGCCCTTCTGGCAAATCCTGACCCTAATTTCAGGCCCCTGACTGCCGACAATTCGGATATATTACGCTGTATTGCCTGCACCAACATCGCCGCCACCAGCCAGCCAGCCAGCCAGCCTCATGAGCAGGACCGCTAATTATCAAGCCCAACACTTACCAACTCCCAACTCTTTCCAATTACGAATCCCAACGCTTACCAATCCCCAACGCTTGTTATGCGCCTGTATTCGTTGGGGTACTTTTAACCTGATGACTAGCAACGCTGAGCCCAACTGTTACATAAAGGGCTCAGCTAGTTAAGAAAGATATGTAGCTTACATTTTGTCTGTTCAACTTCTTTAAATTTGGTATGTGTGTGTGTATATATATATATATATATATATATATATATATA
>NC_069006.1:18157565-18158321 GCF_001194135.2 Octopus bimaculoides | reverse complement strand
CGTGCTCTACTTTTCTTGGCAGCACATAATGTGTATGCGTATGTGTGTTTGTAGTTAATGCTACTGCGTCTATATGTATGTGTGTGTGTGTGTAAATATATATATATATATATGTATGTATGTGCGTGTATGTGTGTATATATTTGTGTATCTATGTATGTGCGTGTATATGTGTGTATATATTTGTGTACCTATGTATGTGTGTATATGTATATATATATGTGTCTGTGTGTGTGTATATATATATATGTGTATATGTATATATATATGTGTGTGTGTATGTATATATGTGTGTTTATGTATGTATATCTGTGTGTGTATATGTATATATCTGTGTATATGTATATATGTGTGTGTATATATATATATATATACGTATATATGTATAAATATATATATGCGTGTATACATATGTATGTATAAGTATATATGTGTGTGTGTATACATACACATATGCGTATGTGCGGGTGTCTGTATGTGTGTGTATATGTATAGATTTGAATATGGCCTGTGTATGTGTATATGCATAATTGCATGTGCACGTATGCGTGTGTGCGTGCGTGTATGTGTGTTTTGTATGATGTCAGTATCAACCTGTTTGGTTATTCAACCAGAAACGGGTCCCCGTGGGCGGGTTTAAGGAACCCACAAGCGAAACCTCCTCCTACCGCTGCTCACATCGCTCCACCTCCCCCAACCGCACACACACACACACACACACACACACACACACACACACCAAAGAACCACCATAGT
>NC_069006.1:18155642-18156963 GCF_001194135.2 Octopus bimaculoides | reverse complement strand
TATATATATATATATATATATATATATATATATATATTGAAGCTGTTTGGAATGTCTTTGATTGTGAGGGCAGCCTGATTTGGAGCGACTGAGAGCTAGACAAAAACTACAACAATATCACAGATATAAACGAGAGAACTTCATTTGCTCGGTTTTAAAAACGATAAAATATAATTTGTGAGAGATTTGGCTTCTGTTTCTAGCATGTAGAGCATCTTCATAGAGAGTTCTCTGTTGGCTCTCTCTCTCTCTCTCTTTACCTCTCCCTCTCTCCGCCAATCACACGGCTCGTCATTGTATCAAATTTTCTGTGGGCACCAACATAGTTTCTCCAACGTCTTTTCGTCTACCTTTCGTCTTCATCAGAACCAAAAACACCGAAAGTCATAAATACAGCCTCAACTCTATCTAATTCTCATTATTTTATTGCCAACATCCTCGGATTTTGACGCATTATTTTAGACTTTTTTTTTTCTCGTGCAAGTTTTGTACTTAGAAAGGATCGAGATGGTTGTCTCATTACAGAGATTCTTCTTCTTCTTCTTCTTCTTCTTCTTCTTCTTCTTATTTGATTAGTTTTGTTTGTGTCCTGATGTGCCAGTGTTTGTTTTTTTATGTGTGTTTGTGTGAGTGTGTCTCCATATTTGTACCTGTCTGTCTATGTGTCTGTCTATGTATGTTTGTATGTATGTGTTTGCAAGGCAACAAAAACAAAAAAGGATCTCTTTATGTGTCTATTTACGTGCGTTTCTACATGTGTCTGTTTGTCTGAATGTATGTGTGTGTGTGTGTTTACAAGACAAAAATGAAAGAATTG
This sequence comes from Octopus bimaculoides, assembly GCF_001194135.2. Taxonomy (NCBI): domain Eukaryota; kingdom Metazoa; phylum Mollusca; class Cephalopoda; order Octopoda; family Octopodidae; genus Octopus; species Octopus bimaculoides. The sequence continues at coordinate 18,156,146 of NC_069006.1, read as the reverse complement.
AGATGAAGAGATAAATAGGGAGGGAGAGAGATAGAGAGAGCAAAAGACACTGAGGAACAGAAAGATAAGGGGATAAATACATACAAAAAAGAAACAGAGAGATGGAAGGAGAGAGAGAGACAGACAGATAAATGCAGAGAGACAGCTAGAAAGAAAAATAAGTAGAGAGGGAGAGCGGAGGGAGTGGCAGTGACAGAGAGATGTCAAGAAACAAATGCAGTTAGACAGGGCGAGGTTCAGAGAATGTGAGAGAGAGAGAGAGAGAGAGAGAGACAGACAGAGAGAGAGACAGAGACACAGGCAGGCAGGCAGACAGGCAGGCAGGCAGGCAGACAGGTAGACAGACAAATGCAGATGGATAGATAGGTTGATAGATAGAGAGAGAGGGGGAAGGAAAGAGTGACTGTGACAGAGAGATATAAAGAAACAAATGCAGTTTGAGACAGGGAGAGATTCAGAAAGAGAGAGAAAGAGACTTGGAGAGAGATAGAGACTTGGAGAGAG
>NC_069006.1:18154563-18154762 GCF_001194135.2 Octopus bimaculoides | reverse complement strand
ACACACACACACACACACACACACACACACACACACACACACACACACACACACACATATATATGCACGTGTATGCATGTATGCACATATACATACATGCATATGTATACATACATATATATATATAAACGTATACACATACACACATATTCATGTTTATATATATATATATGTATATATATAAGTATATATATATATA
>NC_069006.1:18154161-18154553 GCF_001194135.2 Octopus bimaculoides | reverse complement strand
ATATATATATATATGTATATATATAAGTATATATATATATATATATATTCATGTATATATATTCATGCATATGCCTATATATGCTTACATGCTTTTATATGTGCATGCACACACGTATGTGTGTGTATGAGTGTGTGTGTGTTGGAGGTAGTGGTAAAATATATTCCCTGAAGTGGTCTACTGTAGCAGAACTCTTGTCAGACAAAAAAAAAGCGATTCTCAGAAGTTCTACCAAATTAATGATCGTGTATATATACAGATTCACATATACACACATACATTTGTGTGTGTGTGTGTGTGTGTGTGTGTGTGTGTGTGTGTGTGTGTGTGGTTTTATATATTGACATGCTTACACATACAGAAGTGTGTGTTCACACAATGATAGATATAAC
>NC_069006.1:18152189-18154111 GCF_001194135.2 Octopus bimaculoides | reverse complement strand
ACACACACACACACACACACACACACACACACACACACACACACAAACACACTCGCTCTCAGAGAAGCACACCTCACATTTCATATTATACCGAGTCAATATGTTTCTGGAAGCTAACTGCGAAGTAGGGAGTTTCTGGAAGACAATTGTAAAGAAGGGAGTACTTTGGGTGATAGTAAGAGGAGTGGGAGGGAAGCAACGTATGAGAAGAAAAGAGGATATATAGTGATGTCTGTGTATATAAATATATATATATATATATATGTAAATATGATATATATACACACGCACACACATATACATACATATATATATGTATAAATGATATATATATATATATATATATATACACACGTGTATTTGCAAGCTGATTTAATTTCTGCCGACACTGACTTCAAGTATGTAATTGCAGCCAATACGTCGGGCTCCTTTTATTGAGCCTGGTCGCAGATCATTTATTTTCGTTCAGCGTCTGGCGGTCGACTGAGAAGTGCCCTGTGTCGAAAAATATCATTCGTAGCAGACGTTCTCTCGACATCATTCACACGCTCTTGACTCGGGTTCAGAATTTACAGCCCGAGTTGTTATCTATAATCAAAAAATTTAAAAGTAATTCAAATTCAATGTTTTCTTGAAGCAATAAATTTCAATAGAGATTAGGATTTAACTTCCAATCTATGAAAAGTTTCTGTTCTACAATATTCTTAAAGACGAAAAATTATCCAGTAACTAGAGCTAATACGAACGAGCCTGGTAGATGTAAAAGACTAACTGGCATCTCTTGTCAAGAACACAGGTGACAGTCAGATTGCTGATGTTTCTTGTGCACTCCACTGTCGTTATTTGATTGCTATTATTCTGTGCGTCTTTGTGTAAAGACCAGTTGTGTTTTGCAGGGTTGCTTTATTTTAACCCTTAACTTAGAAATGGAGAAAGACATAGTGTTAGATATAAAAAAAAAGCCGTTTGGGACTAGATGGAAAGCGAAAACACGTGAGATTCTTCGAGCAGGCATGTCTTATGCGAAATCTGTGATGAGCCTGAGTGACGCTGATGATCTGGAGTCGCCTCTGATATATATATATATATATATATATATGTGTGTGTGTGTGTGTGTGTATAGCTAAAACGTAATTGGCCAAGTAGACAGAAAACTTAAACATAAATGACCAAGTCGACTGCAGACTAAACGTAATTGGCCAGGTAGACTGCAGACTAAAACATAAATGGCTAGGTAGACTGCAGACTAAAACATAAATGGCCAGGTAAGACCCCAGACTAAACGTAATTGGCCAGGTAGACTGCAGACTAAACCATAAATGGCCAGGTAAACTGCAGACTAAAACGTAAATGGCTAGGTAGACCGCAGACTAAAACGTAAATGGCCAGGTAAACTGTAGACTAAAACGTAAATGGCTAGGTTGACTGCAGACTAAAACAGGTACCCTACACGTTAAAGTAACACAGAATACAACTTATTAGTCCAACAAGAAGGGGATTTGTTTGACTGAAGGTTTGGTACATGGTAGTTGATAATAAATTTCTAAAGTGGGAAGTTAGACTGGCAGCATATCCAAGGGACATCATGTAGGTGCTGGTATTAAGGGATTAAATATGACAGCTTCACGTCTGGTGCACAAGGAATTGGTTTATGAAATTCAGTAGCTTTAATGGTAATGTAAACGACCATGCAGCAAAGTATGAAGTCTGCATTCTGAGAATGTTTACGTGACTGGCTCGAGGTTCGTGTACGCGTGCGCGCACGTGTGTGTGTCTGTGTATGTTCAAACAAATACACACATACACACACACAAGGACATACACGCATATATATATGAATGGTGTATATGTATGCTTGTGTGTGTGTGTGTGTGTATTATATATATATATATATATATATATATATATATATATATATATAT
>NC_069006.1:18147633-18151886 GCF_001194135.2 Octopus bimaculoides | reverse complement strand
TATATATATATATATATATATATATATTCATACACACACACACATATGTATGGTTATATATATATATATATATATATATATATATTATATATATTATATATAATACAAACATATATATAAAAAATAAACAAATGTATAAATAACTGTCTGTGTCTACATATATACATCAATAATCGCATATATACATTTCTATGCATATACACATAGCCATATATAAATGTGTGTAGATATGTACAAATATAAATTGTGTATGCGTATGTGTCTGTCTTTCTTAGTGAATAAGTATCTGTATTTGTGTGTATTTGAATATATATATATATATATATATATGTATATATATAAACTTACAAATTTCGCATTTGTGTATGTCATTCTTAATGAATGTGTATCTATTTATGCGTACATACACATGAATGTGTGTGAATGTGTGTATCTATTTGCATCAAACAAACTGTGAAATTGGTTGCCATGATTGGATTTCACGGCAAGAAGTAAGCAATAAAAAGCTGGTTATTCGATTGAAGTGTTAGTTGTAGGGATTTAAAAGAGCATTTAATTAACAGTTAGCCGCCATCTTACGTCATCCGAATGATATGTCCTACTTAATGAAAGCCAGAGGTTCGGCTGTGAAAAATTGACGCATTTCTATCGCAAACAAAATTAACGAGAATAGCTACACTCGTACATAACCATGTGTGTGTGTGTGTATGTCTGTGTGTGTGTCTGTGTGTGTGTGTGTGTATGTCTTTAAGTGCGAGTAACCAATACTTTTATAAAGCCATATATATGTATTTGTGTGTACGTATACTACACTTTATATATATATATATATATATATATATTCGGTTACATTTGTGAAAGGACATATACACACGCACATACATAATATGTATGTGTGTGTGTATATATAAACTACACTTGTATAAAGAATTGTGTATATAAATACATACAAATGTATATACATGTGTGTGTGTGTACACTTGTGTAAAGACTCACACACACACATATATATATATACACATATACTCATATACATACGCACATGCACTCGTACATACATAAACGCATACATACACAAACACATTCATATACATACATACATACATATGAAGTCATTCTCGTTAAATTCATTTGCGATCGAACTTTACCGCAAACAGTACTCCATGAATAAAGAATTACTACTATGCATATTGAGTTATTCTCACATTTACTTTCCAAAGCTACACACACACACACACACAACAATCACGTGCGTGTATGCGCGCGCATTTGAATACAGGAAACATAATTTTTACAAAGATGTTTCATTGTTTCTGACATAGGCACAAGGCCGGTTGTTTTGAAGCGGAGGAATGCGTTAGTAGATGCAATGAACTCTAAGTACTTGTCTGAGGCCTCATTTTACCGACTCGGAAAGGATGAAAGGCAAATGTAAAATTTGAAATCAGAACGTAACGACCAGGAAGAAATACTTCCAGACAAGTTAAATTGAAAACAGAACTGTGTTGGAGTTTCATATATTGTATTTGGGGGATGGTCATGTTGCCAGTTTAGCCAATAAAAACACACCCACTATAAAGCTTCAGCTTTATTATTTTTTTTTTACATTAATCGGTTTTCGGCCAAAGTTCTTTCGTCACACTTCTGTGACCTCATCAGTGGTCCTTTGCTTTCTTCTTTCTTGTTTGTGTGTCTTTCCTTACTAACTATCCAGCAATGGGAAACAGATAGAATAAGTACAAGGATTAAAAAAGGACTGGGGTCGATTCGTACGACTGAAATTCTTCAAAACGGTGCCTCGGTATGGCCACAGTCGAATGACTGAAACAACTAAAAGAAAAAGTAAGATATATATGCTTATGTGTGTGCGCGTGTGTTTTACAGTAATACGCTGTATTTGTAATAAACGAATGGATACAAATCGTTTTATTGTGAGATTCCCAAGTCTCGATGAAATGGAAACAACATCGTTTAGAATGTGACAATAGTTAACCATCATCTCTTTATATGCAGATATAGTTACATTCATACTGATTTTGGTTATACCGAAATCGACAAGCTGTAACTTAGATACACAGAGGTTGAGGATGCACGCATGTAGGACACGGATTGACACACGTGTATAGATAACTGGCACATTGTCGGTTACGATGACGAAGGTTCCAGCTGATACAATGAGCGGAAGTCTGCTCGTGCAATTGATGTGTAAATGGTTAAGCACTTCTCAGACACGCGTACCCTTATCGTAGTTCTCAGAGAGACTCGCGTGACACAGAATGTGGCAAGGCTGGTCCTTTTGAATTACAGGTACAAACTCATTTTTGCCAGGTGAGTGAACTGAAATAAAGTGTCTTGCTCAAGGACGCGTGGCATCGCCGGGAATGGAACTCACAAGCTCACGATCGTGAGTCACTGAGCTGTGTGCCTAACCCTAACCCTAACCCTAACCCTAACCTAGGGTTAAGATCGACACACATGGCTATAGTCGCACAGAGGCCGAAACAGAGAGCTTGACATACACGCAGTAATTGTGGCACACAGATACAGACAGACAGATTGTTACACACAGATATAGGCGTAGAGATTTATACACACATAGAAAGCCCCCCTCCTCTCTCTCTCTCAAACACACACATAATTTTGGCTTGTGTCTAATCTACAAACAGCAATGATATTTAGTGTAAAGTAACAATAACTGAAGTGTCAAGGTGTTTTTGTGTGTAAATATATTGATTTCAGTGAAATGTGTCGTGACAGATGATATAAATAGCGTTTGGACTTCGTGTAACTTGTGTGTGAAAATGGCGACTGATGGAAGAGCATGATTTGTAAGAAAATTACAATTACGGACAATTCTAATTTGCTTGTGACATAGCTGAGAACTAAATGATTTATGAAACAGCTGCGTGAAGGAAATTTGTGACAATCATTTGTGTCACGACTTGGAACTTAACTGAAATCGTTTGACTGAAAGTGTCGGCTGCTGCCAATGAAAGGAGAAAAAACAAGACATTTAGACATTTCTTGTTTTATTTGCTGGTATTTTTGTTGGTAGAAAAAAAAACACATTTACAATATATGTACGTATGTATGTATGAATGTATGTACAAATATGTATGTATATGAATGTATATAAGCATATATATGTGTGTGTGAGTGTATCTATGTATGTGTCTATATACGTATGCGTGTGTGTGTCTATATATATATATATGTATGTATGTGTGTGTGTATTTCGTAAATATAATTCACTGTATATATTGACTATAGAAAGTAGTCTTTCTTGGGCTATATACATTCATGACGGAGAGAGAGTATTAGTACGCCTCGGAATCGAACCCAAATCCCTTTTACACACACACACATTAAGTTTTAATTCTTTTACTTGTTTCAGTCATTTTACTGTGGCTATGCTGGAGCACCATCTTAAGGAGTTCTAGTCGAACAAATCGACCCCAAGACTTATTCTTTGTAAACCTAGTACTTATTATATCGATATATTTTGCCGAACCGCCAAGTTGCCTATATATATATCTTTTAGGAAAGAACAGTGGATCTTCAATCACAAAGAAAGCTATAAATATCATAAATAAGTTTAAATTGTAAGTTTAAATTGTATTCTTGATTAATACTTTGTCAACTTTATGAAGAGTTAAAAGCGGGGATTTTACGACTAACGTTTGGCCTACTTAGTTTTAATACTAGTAATAGTTGTCTTAGGTATGGATTGATTAATTATAAGTTTGTTACTTTTACCGATGTTTGGGAAAGTAAAGATTTGTGCACGGTTTTATTTTGTCAAACTTATGGAGCGATCGGAAAGTGCCTAATATTTTACAAAAATAATTTGTATTTCTATTTCAATGTTACAAGGCGGGTTGTACCAAATCGTATTCTGCTTCATAGTTTTACTGTAGTCAATAGTTCTCTTGGGATTGAACCGATTTATCGTTTTATCTTCTTCAGTCATTTCAGCCATTAGACTTCGGTCATGCTGGGGCACAACCTTGAAGAATTTAAGTCGAACAAGTCAACACCAGTACTTTTATTAAGGCTGGTACTTATTCTATCGTTCTCTTCTGCCGATAATGTAAGCACGAATCATTTTTTTAAATGCCTGGTGCTTATAATATCAGTCTCTTTTGCAGAAACACACCAACACCGGTTGTCAAGCGGTGGTATGAGACAAGGAAACACACATCTCTCTCTCTCTCTCTCTCTCTCTCTCTCTCTCTCTCTCTCTCTCTCTCTCT
>NC_069006.1:18142050-18147460 GCF_001194135.2 Octopus bimaculoides | reverse complement strand
ACTGAACAGGAAACCATACGGTTCGGAAGCAAACCTCTTACCACACAGCCACCCCTGTAACTTGTATATTGTAGATAAGCCACCATTCTATGACCACACAGACACATACACGGAAGGTTGGGTCTCCAATAAGGCCTTTTGCGATATCCTTAAAGCCGGGAACTTTTCAGCGCTCCTAGTATTAAGACCCATAGAGCCCTAAGCTATTGAAAGATTCTGGTGACCCGATATATATGTAATTTAAAACATAAACAATAATAAGCCATGAAATAATTTTTTTATTTTTCAAAATGAAACAAAACTAACAGTAAGATGGGAAATAATGTTTATTTTTGTATACTTCCGCTTTATCTATATTTGAAAATTTGCCTCTTACTTTTTTTATTGCAATGTCTTTGATCAGAAAATCACTGTAATACTATAAACACTTTGAAATTATATTTCCGATGATAGAAACTACTTCGAATATTGTTTTAGGAATTTTTAAAGTAATTTTCTTTTGTGCCGTAAACCATTTACCATTTCTGTGATCCTTACTATCACTTCCTTTGATGTCCTAAGCTCATGCTTATCTTGCTTAATGGTTAATCCAACGCTATATCTGATCCTGCTGGGTGGGATACGGGTAGAACAGTGAAAATGTGTAATGAGAAAGAGGGAGGGGGGAGAAGACCGTAAAAGAGAGATGTGGGTGAATATGAGAGAGACAGAGTGTGTGGAGAGTATGGGAGACGGGTGGGGAAGAAAGAATGGAACAAGAGTGCAAAGAAAGGGGTTTGATGAATAGAGTAGGAATGAGTGGGAGTGAAAGAGAATAGGAAAACGAAAGATGGAAGAAAGATATTGGAGGGGGTGGAGGCGAATATGACAATGAAAAGGAAAGAAAGAAAGAAGAGAAGTAGTGTTTAGTGTGAAAGTGGTGAGACATAGTGGTGGTGGTGGTGGTGGCTGCAGTAGCGGTGGTGGTGAATTGGTCAGGAAGCAAGACGGGAGGAGGAGGAGGAAAGGCCGGGGTAGGAGGAAGAGAAAGATGTTTTCGATCGTTCCAATGATGTTTTTACTGCAGATCAATCTAGATTAAATTACCAGATTTAATTGATACTTGCTAATATATTTATAAACTGTGTCGGTTGGCTGGTTGGTCGGCTGGGTTGAGCTTGTCGGTCGTCTGATTGGTCGGTTGGTTAGAATGACGTGTGGTGTACGTGAGTGTGTGTGTGTATGTATAAATTTTATATATATATATATATATATATATATATATATATATATACACTCACACACACACACACACACACACACACACACATGTATGTATATATAGTGTTAAACGGAGGCTGAGATGGTCTCTGATATTTTGGATATCACACATTTTAGCTTGCCACAGTCGAAACTATCTCCCCCACTACCACCTGCACCACCACCACCACCATCATCACTATAAGCTCCGGCGTTGTGAGAATCTTGTTGCTCGTTGTTTTTCTCTTTATCACACAAACATATACTTTCTCTCTTTCATTCCCCTCTCTTTTTAATCTCTCTATTTCTTCTCGTTTTTCCCTCACACACAATTCTTCATCAATTTCTCTCTTGCACACCCTTTTTCACACACACACACACACACACACACATATACTCTCTCTCTCTCTCCTTATCTCTTTTATCTCTGTATATCTGTCTGTCTGTCTCTCGCTCTTTCATCCCCTTTTTCCCCTTACATACGTCTCTAACATTCTCTCTCACATGCACATACTCTCTCTTTCCTTCTCTCTCTCCCTCTCCTTCACTATTTTACCTCTCTCTCTCTCTTTCAGCCCTCTGTATTTCTCCCTTCTCTCTTTCCTCTCATATCCTCGTTTTCCCTTACACGCAACTCCCAATTTCTCTCTCTCTCACACACACACCCTCTTTCTCTGTCTCTTTCTGTCTGTCTAGCTATCTATCTGTCTTTCTCTCTCTCTTTCTCTCTCTTTCTCTCTCACTCTATCTCTCTCTCCCTCCCTCCTATTTTTATGTCTCTCTCTCGCTCTGTCTTTCCTCTCATATTGTTTTCCCTTGCACGCAACTGTTTCACTTTCACACACACGCTCTCTCTTTCTTACTCTTTCCTCTGTCTCTCTCTCTCTCTTTAACTCTCACTCTTCCTCCCTCTCTCTCTCTGTTTCCTCTCTCTCTACCTCTCACTGTTCCCCTCTTTCCTCTCTCCCTCTGACTCTTCCTCTCTCTCTTTCCCCTCTCTCTCTACCTACCTCTCTCTCTCTCTCTTTCCTCTCTCTGATAATGTTTGTTTTTACGTGAGAAGCAAACTGGAGTGGAATCAATTTGCTTCAATTAAAACCTCCTGCAAATCATTCCAACGCAATTAGAAACTAAGAATTCCGCAATCAAAGAACTTGATGAAGTGCTAATTCATTGATGGTCAATTGACGCCGTTACGACGGAGCAAAAATACAATCAATTTTCTCTGTTAATTAATCCTAATTGAGATACAATGCAAGAACAAAACAGCTTATACAATACGGTGACGACTTGCTGTGTGGGTGTGCGAGGAGGTGTGGGGTAGTGTGTATGTGTGTGTGTGTGTGTGTGTGTGTGTGTGGCTGGCATGTGTGAGAGTGTATCGTGTGAAATATAAGCTGCTGAGTATCTATCATACATATACACACGTATATGTGTGTGTGCATATAGACATGCGTCTGTGTGCATATATGTGTACATATATATGCATATATATATATGTATATATACAATTATATACATATATATGTATATATACACACACACATGCACACTTCTATAAATATATACACGTTATAGTTAGTTATATTTACGGTCCTTTTTCCCCTTTTTGTTTACTTCTTTTCTATCATGCTGAAAGAGAAAGTAGTGACTATACTGCGAGAGATGAAAGAGAAAAAATATTATTACAAACTGTGGAAGTATTGCTCGATAGATAAATAGATAAGTAGGAAATTTACAGGGTGCGAGTCAGCAGCTTGAGACACACAGTCGTGCTAAGGCGAAGACAATTAAATCCTGAAAAAGGCAGATAAAAGGGTGGAAGAGAGAAGTGGAAAGAAAAACCGTAAAAATCAACAATAAGGGAAATTAATGAGATAACATTAAAAGACGAGAAAGGGGATATCGTATATGGGAGTAGCGGAAAGAGAACAATACAGATAGGTTGATAGTTAGATAGACAGAATGTTATGGAAAGAAGTGAAGGGGTAAAGCAGAAGTATAAGAAAAATATGTGTGTCTGTGTGTATACGAGAGTGAGAGAAAGAGAAAAGATGTGCGAGTGGTTTGTTGGGAATATTGAAGAAGAGTAACTGAAAGAAAACAAAATGAAACACAGGAAGAAAACGGAGCAGGACTTTAAGCATAGTCAATATGAAATACTACAGCGACATAAATAAACTCCATCATTTTTGACGTGTAACACGTTTGTGTATATGAGTGAGTGTGTGTTTGTGTATGAATTATGTGCGTGTGTGTGCACACAGAAGCGCGTGGCCTGATTTCTCACACCCGATCTTCAAACTGGGCGGTGCATTGCGTTCTTGAGCCAAATATTTAATTACACGCTGCTTCAATCCATATTTAGGTGGGGGAAAAATACGAACCAGCAACAGCTGGTAGCTGACCCTGAATCAGGCCAGCGCTCTGCCTATTGGAAAGGCAAGGAGTATTGTAACTTCGTTCGCTTGTACTCCATGCACCTATAAAAAAAAATTTTTTTTAAACACACACACACAGACACACACACACACACACACACACACACACACACACACACACACACACACACACACACACACACACATATACGTATGATACACATTATTATCAAAAGTAATTATTCGATTTTAAAATTAAATGAGTTTCAAGAGTGAAAGCAACTTTTGTCTCACACTCTTTAGATGCTTCCATACATACATGCATACATATGTAAGCGTAGGCATGCGTGCGTGTGTGAGTGTGCGTACGCGCGCACGGGAGAGTTGGGTAAAAAGTTCATAGGCTGATCAAGATATTCTAATGGAATGTGACCAAATGAGGTTTACTTTTCAATATAGATCCCTTGCGGTCCACACACTTCTTCCGTCGGTGTTGCAGTGCTTGTGTCCTATTGGTCAGGAAAGTCACCAATAGCAGATACGACATCATCATTACTGCAGTACTGCTTCCCAGCCAAGTGGGGTTTTTTTTTTCATGTTAGGGAACAGATGACAGTCAGATGAGGGCAAATCAGGAGAACAAGGAGGGTGATCTACCAGTCCAAAGCCACAGTCACTTGTGTCCTGGAGCATTGTCCTGATGAAAAAAGACCCCTTTCGTTAGTTTTTCTGGGCGTTTGGTCTTGATAGCCTTTCGTAACTGCCTCGGCAAATTGGTATAGTATTCTCCGTTGATGGTGCGATCCTTTTGAAAATAGTCAAAAGGGATGCCTTTTGCATCCCAATAAACTGAAGCCATCGCCTGCTCTGTAAATGAAGGGGAGTGTTTCCACTGTATGAATTGTTTCTTTGTCTCTGGCTCAAAGTCATGAAGCCAACACTCTTCCTGGATTAGAAACAGCTCAAGGAAACCAGTTGGATCTGCCTCAAACAATGTCAGATTTTCCCGTGATGTGATCAACCTAGTGTGCTTTTGATTATATACCAAAAGACATGGCGCCCACCAAGCAGGAACCTTCGTCATGCCGAGTTCATTGTACAGAATGCTCTCAACTCTCTCACGGAATATGCTTTAGAGTCAATCGCCCGTCCATCACCATGTGGTGAACATGGTGAGTGATTTCCTCGGTGGTGGCAATTACAAGATATCCAGATGACGGTTTACCTTCAGCATTCTTCTTTCCTCTTCTAAATTCCGCTGTCTACTTTTTGCACTGTGGATAAAGCTGGAGTACTGTCTTCTAATGTAGCAAACCACTTTTCAAGAGAAGTCACTACTAGTTACGTTTGAAGTCTTCTTTGAGCAGTGAGATGTCAGTTTAGCTGGAAAAAACAATGCAGTTATTAATGAGAAGGGCTGAAATGAATGCATACAAGATTTCACAACTCTAGCATCACTCCATCAAAGTCAGCCTATGAACTTCTCAGCCCATCCTCGTACGTGCGTTGCATAATATCAGGCGAATGAAGGAGTGCTCAATACATGTTGTAGGGGATATATCTTTTCTAATAAAACTGAAGCTGAAAGCTTATGACTCGAGTTTCACGCCACTGCGATCTTCAGCGCTGTAACGTGAAACACGAGTCGTAAGTATAAAGGTGTGCATATGCATGTATATGTATATATATATGTGTGTGTGCATGTTTGTATATGTATATGTGTATATATGTACTTTTACCTATTATCTTTCTATGTATATATATATATATATGTATATATATATATATAT
>NC_069006.1:18138094-18140039 GCF_001194135.2 Octopus bimaculoides | reverse complement strand
ATATATATATATATATATATATATATATATATATATATATATATATATATATATATATATATATATATAGATACACACACACACGTATATAGAGAGAGAGATCATCTATCTATAAACATAGATACATACATATATACATACATACGTATATGTACGTATACATACATACATATACATAAACACACGCATGCACACACGCTCGTAGACACACAAACACACACACACATATGGTGGGGCTGGGTATTAAGTAGAAGCCACTTTGATATATCAGGCTCAAGACAATATAAAACCCCGAAAACGAATATTATTGTGTGTGTATATATATATACACACACACACATACTATCACGCGCACACACACACACACACACACACACATGTGTATGTCTGTCTGTTTTAACGGCTTTTTATAACGCGTTTTCTATAATTTGTTTGGCCCCTTGTGGCTCATAAAGAAATTATTATGATTATAAATATCATTATATATATGTGTGTGTATTTTTTTACGCTCTTCCCAAAATATCGAATTGTTAAACATTGCAAGCAAATTGTTTTGATGTTTCTCTCGCTGGTTTATTTTCTCCTCCTCCGCCTCCTACCCACAACCACTCCACTCCACTCCACTCCACTCCACTCCACTCCACTCCACTCGAACCTCCGCGTTAGTTCATGAAGACACACACCACACAAATATATTTCCCCTACCAGCTCCAACATGGCTGCTACCTCCACCACAACCAGTGCTGTCGCCACCACCAATACGCGAGGCAATCGTTGTCTGCATAAGTGATGTGTGATGGCTTAGTGGCAGGTTTTCTAGTACACAACACTGGTTAATTAACGTTTTAGTTTTCAAATAATTAATCATAAAAATAATTAATGATAACACTAATAATATCTGTACTTTAGGCAACAACAACAATAATAATAATAATAATAATAATAATAATAGCAAAACAAGAGAGTATGAGAATGATTTCAGACATTGAAAATTAATAATTGATGATGATGATGTTTCGAAATGTTTAATTGTCATTTCTATAATAATAATAATAAGAGGAGGAAGAAGAGTACTTATTGAAATAACAAACAATGAAAAGACATTATGTTATTACTATGATTATTATTATTATTATTACTGTTGTTGTTGTTGTTGTTGCTGCTGCTCATGTTTAAACGGCAATAAATTGTAAGCACTCACCTCTCCAGAGGACGCTGTATTTGTATAACACGGGCAAAAGTGTGATCATGCCTCGGAATGGAACCAAGCCGAATACGAGAGTCTTCAGCAGGTTTGCAAGCTAAAAGGATGGCAGTCATGGTTTTCCCCCAGTCGAGGTTGGTTGTAGGGGATTCCCTGCTCAGTCAGTGAGGAGGATGCTTAGAAAACCTTGAAATGAGAGAAAAATTAGGATGGGAGGGGCAATAGAAAGAGCCTGTTGTTGCCTATGAAACAAAAGGGAGGAGTTAAGCTGGAGGTCACGAGCTGATGATGAGCATATGATTTGGCCACCACTGCGGACCTACCAATCGGAGAAAATGCTTAATAGCATTTCTTCCGGCTCTTTACTTTTGGGTTTCGATCTCTGCCAAGTTCGACTTGGAATTTCATCCTTTCGGGGTCGTGGAAATAAGTACTAGCCAAGCATTGGTGTCGATGTAATCGACTAGTCTCCTCTCCAAAATAAGAATGATGATGATGATGATAATAATAATAATAAAATATTCAGACAAATACATAACAAAAACACCAGGACTTACAAATATATATAACATACAGAAAATTGCACTACTGGGCACTGCACACATCCTACGCAAAACACTTTCAATACAGTAACCATAAGAGCATCACAGCAAACCACAGCACATACCCAAGGCACACAGAGCTGCGCTCGGGTAGTGAAGTGAAATCACGTTATAAAAATAAAACTACTGAACAATAATA
>NC_069006.1:18134352-18135295 GCF_001194135.2 Octopus bimaculoides | reverse complement strand
ACACACACACACACACACACACACACACACACACACACACACACACACACACACACACACACACACACACACACACACACATATACATATATATATATGTGTGTGTGTGTGTGTGCATATGTATTTACATATATACTTATATAAATAAAAATATGAGAGAAATAAAATGGAACTCACAAGGCTATTATTCACTATGACCGTTTCGACCCATTGTGCACCGGTACCTCGCAGATGAAACGCTGTACAGACAGTTGTGATGCATTGTCGGAGCAGATGCGAGTCCGCAGGTGACTTGTCAAGGGACACCTTCGTTTTTTTAATCTCCGTTTCTCTTATTTCTATCACAATCCATTCTGGTAGTTGCGGTGTCCTACACGTCTACAGAACGGACTGAGATTCAACGAAGAACTCATCTCAAATAAACAGTAGGGTAACATATACAAAGCACCGAAAGTAAAAAAATAAAATATGATATAAACCTAAGTACAGGAACCAAATAAAATATTATACATCGATAATACAAGACCTGTAAATAAAACCGTAAAAATTCATTAAAAAAGACATGCAATCAGGGTAGAATGATAAACAATCAGACATCTCTAACGTTTTACTGTAAAGCACGAGTAAGTTGAATTCTAACTGTTGGTTATTAGTATCGCTATGCCTCAGTGAAATCGTAATATATATATATATATATATATATAAGCTGAAGTGAAGGTAGCATGTTCTTTGTGTAACTCCTTATCTTCTTAGAGGTTTTAGGTAAAATTATACAAGTGTGTCCATCTGTTTTAATTTAATTTAATTCTATGTATTTATGCAGCTGAGGATTGCTCTGCATTTAAATTGATGTAATGGTTGCATTGTTCAATTAAATGGAGCCGCTTGAAACGGTCGTACTGCATTACTTCTGGATATCCTGTTCCTTATTTTGATTATGTAT
>NC_069006.1:18122437-18127437 GCF_001194135.2 Octopus bimaculoides | reverse complement strand
ATCATATATGCGCGCGCGTGTGTATAGATGCAGGCGTAGCTGCGTGGTAAGAAACTTGTTTCCAACCCACGTGGTTCCGTGTTCAATCCCATTACATGGCACCTTGGGCAAGTTTTATTGGTCTCTCGCTCAACAGCGCCCCACACGTAATAAACAAGGGGGTTGCATTCTGGGGAGTTAGGTGGCCAGATGTTAGGGTCGCAGAAATTGTCTGACAGCCATGACTGGGTTCTCTTGCTTGTGAGGCATGGTGCAGAGTCCTGTTGTCAGACATAGGGTCTTCCAGCAGCCACCCTCTTGACCCAGGGCAGCTCTACCTCCTCCCGGCACTTGATGTAGGCCTCCGTGTTGAGTCTGAGACCGTGTGGGAAGATGAATGGAAGCATGACGTCGCCAACACTATGATCACTCCAAAACCCATGAAGTTTACTGGACGTTGGATCTTTATCACTCTCGGTACATGTTTTGAAAAACAGAGCAAGCCAACGGTTGTTCTGTGTGTTCACCATCAGTTCGTATTGGAGTTTCCGGCGCGAATGCCAAACAGTAAAGCATGTCGTTTCCAAATTCCTGGCAGAGTGAATTGCGTCATGGTGCTCTTTTTCTCACAGACGCGGCCCAACTGACCCTACATAGTGTGTAGTCAATAAAATCAAAGACAAACAATGCGCATGCACGAAATTAAAAAATATAAAATAGCGACAATTTACCCATCGCACCCTGTATATTTACTTATTCAATAATTTAAGTGTAGTTTGAATAGTTCCCAAGTAAAGGGCAAGTTGGCCAGTTAATTAACGACGGATTATTTAGTCTTTTTGCAGTTAAGACCTTTTATTAGTTATAATTTGTCTTAGTTTTTGCTGTGTTGTTATTGTTTTATATATAATTTTCTAATTTAACTCTAGTTTTGTTTTTATTTGTAATTAGCAATTTTGTTAATTTATTTTATAATGTTAAGCCTATAGCATATAGGCGCAGGAGTGGCTGTGTGGTAAGTAGCTTGCTTACCAACCACTGTAGTATACACTGTTCCACTAGTTTCTATTAGGCTTCTTTCAATTTCTGCCCGCCAAGCCCAATCAGAAAGCTTTGGTCGGTCTATGGCTCAACCTCTGTCTATCTGTAAACCTCTACCCAGAAGCAAAAGGAGTGGCTGTCGTCTTATTATTTGAAATTTAGGGCGTGGCTTTTAATCTTCGAATACACAACATCGAAACCCAAGGGAAAATGTGGTGCTCGGGTCTCCACCTCTGATTACGGGTAACGAATATTGGGAGTTGCCCTTAATGCCGAAAGGCAAAGGCGTTATACTCCCTCCATCACCTCTAATTTCAACCACTGGGTGTGGCCCTTAATGCTGTACACCCGACCCCATGGTATAGGTGCGGTACACATCTCTTGATTAAAGGTGATGTTTGTGATCCCTAGCCAACTACGGAGTGCATCCCCACCCCCGGGAGCAATCGAAGCAGTTGTTTAATCATCTTTATTTAAACCTGGAGTCGAAGGGTGTGGTCAGCAACAGTCTGGCCTGAGGCTAGGGCCGTCCTCTCTCCATGTTATCCATACAATAAGCTGAGATAGGAGGAGACAGAGCTACGCTACAGGAGTGGGAGGGGTTGTGATGGTGATGGCAGTAGTACTAGCACTCTTGTGATTATTATTATTATTATTATTATTATTATTAAGGCAGCGAGCTGACAGAATCGTCAGCACGCCGGGCGAAATGCTTAGCGGTATTTCGTCTGCCGCTACGTTCTAAGTTCAAATTCGACTTTGCTTTTCATCCTCTCAGGGTCGATAAATTAAGTACAAGTGAAGCACTGGGGTCGATGTAATCGACTCATCCCCTCCCCCAAAATTGCTGCCCTTGTGGCAAAATTTGAATTTGAGTGGCTGTGTGGTAAGTAGCTTGCTTACTAACCACATGGTTCTGGGTTCAGTCCCACTGCGTGGCTCCTTGGGCAAGTGTCTTCTGGATTAATTTTCTTCAACAGCACAGAATAATTGTTCGGCTAGAGGTGATGAAGGGAAATAACCCAGAAATTGCGATACACAGATATTGTTTTGAGCTGAGTGGGGCTGCTAGATTCCCTTGTTCGAAAATATAAAGACACAGATCGTGTCCTATAGCTAGCTGAAGGCGATGTCTCCTGGGGCTAAATCACAGCAACATTAGTCCTAAACCAGGACTGCCATGTTATGTTGGCAAACAATCTTTACTCCAAAGTACTGTTGCTGAATATCTCACGTTGTGAGATTTAAAAATAGTAATTTTCTAATACTAATCTGTATAGGGGTGTTGTAATGCTGTTAATATGGCTCTGATTCTCCCTCCGATATACCCGTGTGTAGGAGTATTGGGTTCACAATCGTAAGATCGTGAGTTCGATTCCTTGGTGGTGCGTTGTATCCTTAAGCAAGACACTTTGTTTCACGTTGCTCCAGCTGGCAAAAATATGGGTTGCACGTGTAATTGAAAGGGCCAGCCTTGTCACATTTTGTGTCACGCTGAATCTCCTTGAGAACAACGTTAAGGGGAAGGCGTGTCTGTGGAGTGCTCAGCCGCTTGCACGTTAATTTAACGAGCAGGCTGTTTGGTTGATCGGATCAACTGGAACCCTCGTCGTCGTAACTGACGGAGTGGCGCTCAGTCAGTCATGTAGGAGCTCTAGTGCAATGCTTCATCCTGGGACGTGTAATGCTGTGATGATGGCCCTTCGTCTCCTTACAACATAGAGATTTAGTGAAACCCAAGAACTTCATTATATAAGGTGAACTATTTAGTCCAACGTGCTCTGATTTCGAGACGTGTGTGTGTGTGTGTGTGTGTGTGTGTTCACATTTATCGTTGAAAAACCAGTGTTGTTGTTATTGTTGTTGTTCTTGTTTGTGTTTTGAGATCGAATGGTCCACATTGTTATTGCTTATGGTTTGTACGTAATTAGCAGTTCGAAAAATAGATACTGATAAAACAATTACCAAGCTGGAGTTATTGTGGCCTTCTCAGCCTCTTGAAAGCAGTGCTCCAGCATGGCTACAATTCAATAGCTGGAACTAGATATCGATATTGAAATAATTTGAATCTTTCGCCATGGCTGGAACGCTTTGTTCTTAGATGTAAGCATTAGTAAAGTTGTCGTACAATCGGTAGAAATGATTCCAGTATTTTATTAGTATTTTACATCAACGAACGCGGAAGGATGAAGAGTAAAGGTGATCGGGGTACGATTTGAACTCAGAACACGAAGACATATGTAACTTGACATTTTTTTTTTTTTGCAACACTTTGCTATCGGTCACCTTTATTGATGTAGACGGTGATGATGGTGAAGGTGATGTTAATGATGATGATGGTGATGATGATGATGGTGATTGTGATGGTGGTGGTGGTGGAGGTGATGATGATTGTGATGGTGGTGGTGGTGGAGGTGATGGTGATGTTAATGACGATGACGATGATGATGATTGTGATGGTGGTGGTGGTTGTGATGATTGTGGTAGTTGTAATGATGGCGGTGGTGCTCGTAGTAGTGGTGGTGATGATGATGATGATGATGATGTAGCGGTGATAATGGTGGTGGTGTTGGTGGTGGGGATAATGATAGTACTGCTAGCAGTGGTGGTGGTGGTGGTGGTGTTAATGGTAGCCATGATAATGATGGTGATGATGATGATGATGATTTCGTCCATTCACTCGAAGCCACAGAAATCAGAAAGTGAGGAATTCATTGATTCTTCCCCGATACATTTACCGACCTGTGTGGGAGGCTGTATTCGGTCAACAAGGCTGCTAGAAATAAAAGCTAATTTTTTCCCTCAGACCACACTCAAAAAACATGTTAGGAAATTCTGTGGAGAGAGAGAGAGAGAGAGAGAGAGAGAGGAGAGACTGAAGAGAAAAGAGACGGAGAGAGGTGGGATTGAAACCGACATCACGGTTTTGTTGTTTTGATGTGTGAGACGATAAGAATATGGGAATAGAGAGGGTGAATAGAACGAGAGAGAAGAACGGGGCGAGAAAGAAAAGTAACTGGATAAAGAGGGAGTGAGATGGTGGGGACAGAGAGACAGAGAGAAAGGGATTGAGCAGAGAGAGAGGGGGCATAAAAAGAGAGAGAAGGACGAAAGAGAGAGAGCGAAAGAAAGGGATAGGGACAAAGAAAGATAGGAGGAGGAAAGACAGAAATAGAGCAGAGAGAGGGAGAGGGGGACAGAGAGTGTAAAGAGAGAGAGAGAGATAGAAAGGGGCTATGAGAAGTAGCAGTGTTAACGGTTGAGTGAACACTTTACTGTGTCTGCATCACGCTTCAGTGAGTTAGATCTGATGGCGAAATAGCCAACATCATGTTTAATGAAAAGGACAAACCAAGTATTTGAATGGAGAGCGGGGGAGTGAGTTGGAGTGAGTTGGGAGTGAATAATTTAGGGGTGAAAAAAAGATTAGAAGACAAAAAGAAAGAAAAAAGAACTAAAAGAAAAAAATAATAAACTATAAGAACTAGAACATATATTTATAAATAAACGAACCGTAAAAGTTACACAAACGAAAATAATAAATAAATAAACGATGATGCGGGTAAATAATAATAATAATAATAATAATAATAATTCCTATTATAGGCACAAAGCCTGAAATTGGGAGAGCCTTAATTTATCGACCCCGAAGGGAAAAGCAATGTCGACCTCGGCGGAATTTGAACTCAGAACGTAAAGACGGGTGGCCCGGCGTGCTAACGTTAAGAATAATCCTTTCTACTCTAGGCACAAGGCCTGAAATTTGCGGGGAGAGGACCAGTCGATTAGATCGACCTCGGCACGCAACTGGTACTTAATTTATCCACCCCGAAAGGATGAAAAGCAAAGTCGACCTCGGCGGAATTTGAACTCAGAACGTAGCGACGGGCGAAATACCGCTAAGCATTTTGTCCAGCGTGCTACTATAAATGATAATGATTTCAAATTTTGGCACAAGGCCAGCAATTTCAGAAGAGGAG
>NC_069006.1:18120872-18121673 GCF_001194135.2 Octopus bimaculoides | reverse complement strand
CTGTCGGCCCTTCACTCGGATGCTAATGTTTGAGGAAGGGCGCTTCGATTACCTAGTCAACTTCTGAAAATAATTACAAAATGATCGGTAATCTCTTCCAATGTCTTGAGGGCCGCGCCTAGTTTTGACTTTGATTTTGTCTGATAACATTTGAGAGTACACAAATGTTATTGTTGTCAAACGTTTTATTTCTCACTTGTTTTAGTGATGAGACTGTGGTCATGCTGGAGCACCGCCTTGAAGAAATTTTAGTAGAATGAATCGACTCCAGTACTTATTTTTTTAAAAGCTTGTATTCTATCGGTCTCTCTTGCCGCAGTGCTAAGTTACTGGGGCGTAAATACACCAACACCGTTTGTCACGCGGTAATGGTGAAGGACAAATAATAATGATAATGTTTCCAAATTTTGGCACAATGCCAGCAATGTTGGAGGAGGAGGTAAATCGATAACATTGACACCAGTACTCAACTGATACTTATTTCATAGACCCCGGAAGGATGAAAGGCAAAGTCGACATCGGCGGAATTTGAACTCAGAACGCAAAGACGGACGAAATATAACAATAATAATAATAATAATAATAATAATAATAATCTGTAGTAATAATAATAATAATAATAATAATAAGTGGGAAACGCTATAACAAAAAATGTACATAAAGTTACAAAACTAACACCTATCAATGTTTTTTTATTATTTGAAAATGTTTTTATTTCCATTTGTTTTGTAATGATTGATGAGATTCTTGAATAATCAAAATGGCGTTGTTGAGAGAGAGAGAGAGAGAGAGAGAGAGAGA
>NC_069006.1:18118069-18120691 GCF_001194135.2 Octopus bimaculoides | reverse complement strand
AGAAAGAGAAAGAGAAAGAGAGGGGGGCACAGACGAAGAAGATGAAGAAGATTGATAGAGAGGGAGAAATAAAATGTCTGATATAGAATGGTAGAGAAAGAAAATGCGTAGGCAGGGAGAGTGTTTGTGCATCTAGAGAGCGAGGGAGAAAGAGAAATATATATATATATATATATATGAGAGAGAGAGAGAAGGAGAGGGATACAAGGGAAACGATTGACTGTCTTTGTAGTGGGGATTGTAATGTCGGCTGGTGAGATTTGAAATGGAAGAGCTGTGTGTGTTTAGGCCAGTGTGTGTGAGAAAGAGGGTGTGTATATGTGTGTGTGGTGGGGGAGACAGCGGCAGAGACAAAATAAATGGATGAATCATCGTAAAGATTAATTTTGATTTTCTGGGTTCTTGATTTTAGCCTTTTCTCCTTCTCGTTTTCTCATTCCCACTCAGCCCCTCTTTGTTTTCGCATCTTCCTTTCTAAAGAGTGTATGAGAAGGAGAGAGAGTATGAGAGTGACAGAAAATAACTGATTCATGTCGGAAGCCATAGTGTTAAGGTATCGTCTGCTATTGCTGACACAATGAAAGCATCGATTCCTTATAATATGGCTGACAATTGAATTGACAGCGGTTTTGTATTTCCTGTTCTCTTTCTCTCATTCCCACTTTCTCACTCACTCTTTTTATCACTACTTTTCTCTTATTCTCTCCCCTCTCTATTTCTCTTACTCTCTCTTTCTTTCTTTCTCATTGTCTTTTACTTCACTCCGTTATGTCTGTTTAACTCTCTCGTTCTCTATCCTTTATCTTTAACCTATCTTCTCTTCTTCGTCCCCTCTCTCTCTCTCATTATCTCACACACACACACACACACACACACACTCTCTCTCTCTCTCCTTCTCCCCCTTCCCTCTCACTCACACCATGTGTAACGATGTGTCAATGGATCACCAACCCTTGTAAAAATAACGAGCCACCAACTTCGTTATTCCAGTCTTTTATTTAATTGTCCAAACTCATGTCGCCTCTCTGCTTATGCTCTCAGCTATATCTCCATACAATCTGCTTTATATTTGGACACTCAACTTTATATTCGTACTCACAACTATATTCTGATGCAGTCAACTACATATTTTATACTGTTGACTACAAGCTTACAGTAATTTGTACATTAGAAGTCACCTATGGTTATATAGTCATACATGCACGTGTGTGTGTGTGTGTGGAGGTGGGGAATATGTGTGACATTATAATTGGGCTTCTTTCAGTTTCAGTCCACCAAATCCACTCACAAGGCTTTTTGGTTGGCCCGGAGCTATGGTAAATGAAGACGCCCTAGGTGCCACGCAGTGGGACTGAACCCGGAACCATTTCGGCGATTAGCAAACTTTAAACACAACCACACCCTATTAAAGAAAGAAGTCAAATTGACATCACAAGTGTTTCTCTAAACGGACAACATTTTTATTCTATATCTCATGGTGTTATGCAATTCATACAATGTTATATAATACATTTCGAGACCAAGTCCAGTGGCTTTCAGTGTTGTTTTGAACTGGTCCTTGTTTCTTTGTAGAGGGCAACCCTGTGATCTTTTCCCTGAAGTGAGCTCAATGAATAGGGCTTGCTGTGGAGACCCTGGCTCTTCTATTTTTGCTACATGCTCTGACCATCGAAGACAGTGTTTCATGATCAATGATTCGACGCTTTGACTGTTAGCACTTTCCAGGAATTTTCTGTTAGAGATTGAACGAAGCCTTTGCAAGTGAAAGCGTTCTACGCAAGATTGAGACTGTACCAAATGGTGGCGTTCCGTGACCATCGGAACCAAAAGCTTCGAAACCACCAGAAAAGGAAAAGAAGAAATCAAACGACAGGAGTAAAAAGACTCGGCAAAATCAACCTCGTCCTCCACCAACATTGCTATAGACTCGTCTGGGCAGGAATTGATCTGCAGAGTCATCAACAACGCCATCACATAACTGAATCGTTCAGTAAAGAAAAAATTAGATTATTGGATACGAGATAAAGCCGTCGCCGCCGCCGATGTAATATATGCCATAATATATGGAGATCTGTAATAATTCTATCGTCCATTCACTTCTGCAGATGTCATGTTTGAAGGCACCATCCACCAAATAAATATTGGGATGAATTCATTTGGTCGATGATGCCTTCAAGTATGACACTTGCGGAAGTGAATGGACGATAGAATTATTACATATTTCCATATATTATGACGTGTGTTACATAATATTCTATGAATTGCATGACACTGTATGAGATATCGAATAAAAATATTGTCCGTTTATGGGAACGAGTATAACATCAATTTGACGTCTCCTTTCCTCATTGAAATTATCAATTTTATTCTTCACACAGCAGAGCTTGTATTAAGACTACTGGAGGGTTCCCGTTTATACTGATCGAAGTCTTACGGATCTCTTTCCCTTAAAATTTACTGCGCTAACCAGGATCCGGCATGATTTGCGAATGAGGCACCAGCCAGGATTATAATAATCCCATCTCTATCTATCTATCTATCTATATATATATCTATATATATATATATCTATATATATATCTATATATATATCTATATATATATCTATATATATATCTATAT
>NC_069006.1:18115518-18116708 GCF_001194135.2 Octopus bimaculoides | reverse complement strand
AAGGTGAGAGATCAGAAATATATGTTATTTAAAATATGTGCTAATTAATAGCCCTAGATGACCATGGTAGAAGTTAAAATACTATATTTTGATAATTTTAACTACTTTTTAAAAAATTTAAAAGTGCGAGTAGAGCAGTGTACACATGATACCCTAAGGTCTAATCTATTATTGATTAGATTAGGATTATTTCTAAGTTTAAAAATTTCATATATTTCCATAGAACATAATTCACATCCATATCTATTATTTCTATAAGGTTGAGCTTTTCTTATAATTTCCCATTTAAGGCTAGAATTAATACCATTATCTTTTAACTCCCAAATTTTACTTGCTAATGTCGTACTATTTACCTTATGTCTTAGTCTAAAAGAAGATTTATGGTTATATATTCTCTGTTTCACATTAATACTACATCCTATGTAAATATAATTCTCGGTTATTGTACTTATAATGCATCTGTACACTACGTTACGGGTGCAACAATTTCATAGACAATGGGACTTATTTCTGAAGTTGCACCTAGTGGTGCTATCAACCCCACCTATATTATTTCTAATATCTCTATTATTATTATTACAATTGTTTACACTAATATTATTTATCAATTCCTCAATTCTACTATTAGGTATATATTGATCATTTTCATCATTATTTAGCTCGTTTCCTGATGTGCTATCAGTTAGAATTATTCCTCCAGCATTAAGCATATTGATATTATATGAACTAGGTCCCTGATTTCCATTATTTTCATTGGAGTTGAGCCTATCATCAACTTCAGTTAAACTCTCAACATCATTACTGCTGCATTCTATTTGTTGGTTTAAATTATGGTTGGCGGGACTAAGCATATTATTGTTATCCTCAAAATTTCCATTGTCATTGTTATTTTCACTTTTATTTATATAATTATTAGCAATATTATTATTGGTATTTGTTAGATTACTAATTATATTCATATAACCATATCCACTATTCTTAACTTCATTTATTCTAGCTGACCTAATGTTCTTTTTGTTTAACCTAGCTATGATTGTACCTACATTAGGAAGGGTAGAGTAAGAAATTTGGATTGTATGACAAGAAAAAATTCTACTATATCTGTGGGAAGAAGGGAAATTTTTTTGTAAAATATTCATAAATTTTTTGTAAATATTTGTGGATATTGCACAGTTGAAAGGGATATTTAA
>NC_069006.1:18112892-18113394 GCF_001194135.2 Octopus bimaculoides | reverse complement strand
GCGTGTCCATTTTGGGTGTCTTCCACTATAGCCCCGGGCTGACCAAAGCCTTATGAGAGGATTTGATAGAGGAAAACTGAAAGAAGCCCTTCGTGTCAAATAAGTAGTTTTTGAACTGGTTGCCCTTTGTCAATCTGATCCACTTTCCCTTACTTGTATCTTCTCAAAATTTCACTTGATCCAACGTGGTTGTTGGTGAATTGGTCAGTTTCTGTTTCTGACCTTACCTGTTTACATATTTAAAATTTACCTGACGCTGGCAGGTTTTTGCTTTGATGTAATCTAAGAAAACACCTATATAATGCTGCCGAAACAGCTGTTGTGAATTTTTAACTCTACTTGTGTTCTTTATATATATATATATATATTTAGATTCAAGGTGAATATGATTACATCGACACCAGTGCGTAACTGGTACTTATTTAATCGACCCCGAAAGGATGAATAGCAAAGTCGACCTCGACGGAATTTGAATTCAGAACATAACGGCAGACGAAATACC
>NC_069006.1:18109068-18112882 GCF_001194135.2 Octopus bimaculoides | reverse complement strand
GAAAGGATGAACAGCAAAGTCGACCTCGACGGAATTTGAATTCAGAACATAACGGCAGACGAAATACCGTTAAGCATTTCGCCCGGCGTGCTAACGATTCTGCCAGCTCGCCGCCACAAGAAACGACCAATAAGAATAACGAGTTAGCTTCAGATCACATGTTACAGAATGGACTCCATTAATGACCCCCACCACCAAGGCCCCACGTGTTCTGCAATCAAATCGGGTGATAAGTTAGATCTAACCGTCCCCCCTCCCCAATAAAAAAAAAACTGTCTACAATGCACCCGATTCGACCGGCAGAACTTCAGTCTTGCTAATCTTTTTTTCAAGGGTTGGATCCACCCGAAACTTTTATATAAAACACGTTTTGCAACCAGCACATAAGTGCAGTTAATATATTCACAAGAAATTGTGTACACAAAAGGTTAATTGCCTAAAATAATGTAATTGCCTAACATAATGTAATATTTAATGATTATATAATTAATAATTATAGTTAATGTATAATTAATTATATTTAATCTAGATTCAGTGCGAACTGGATTGTGTCTAAAGAAAACATTTCACGCTGAAAGCTTTTTGCCTTCAGGGACTGATAATAGTTGAGAGGAAACATAGTGTGAGGGACATGAGATTGTAAAATGATCTTCTGTACCATAGTAGTTGAGTGGTTGTTTTGTTTAACCCTAGGTCGTTCCTGATAAAGCAGGAGGACGGAACACAGCAAACTGTTCAACTACAAAATGTGACTCACAGATTCATTACTCCATTCTAATGGCAATCTATCGTGAGTATTCTATACACCATAGTGCCAACCAATGGCTGTCTGTACTATGTATTCTAGTACACCATAGATGCAACTAGTGACCATCTATGCTGTGTATTCTAATCAGCGCTGGATTAACCATTAAGCGAAATGAGCACGTGGTTAGGGCATCAAGGAAAGTGGGGTACCACAGAAATAGTAAATGGTTTACAGTACAAAAGAAATCACTTTAAACTTGTTACAACAATATTCGAAGTGATTTATATGATCGGAAATGTAATTTCGAAGTGTTCATGGTGTCATGGTGAGGATATGTTCAAAGACTTTGCAATTAAAATAGGAGAAAACTTTTCAAATATAATACATAATACATGTACGTATGTATATATATATATGTGCGCACACATATGCATATACACATATACACACACACACAAACCTATATATATACATACATACACACAAAGTATATATATATATATATATATATATATATATATATATATATATATATATATACATACACACACACACACATACACACGTGCGGGCGCAAACACACACACACACACACACACATGATGAGCTTCTTTCAGTTTCCGCCTTCCAATTCCTCTCAGAAAGATTTAGTAGGCTCGGAGCATAAAAGAGACTTGCCCCCAAGGTGCCACACAGTGAGACCGAACTGGGAAACATGTGGTTAAGGAGCAAACATTCCACCACACGCCTTCTCCTACCTGTAATATTTGATCACCTGACAAGTACAAACCCACCGAACCATGTTTAATATATTGAGACCCGTATCCGACGTGTGTAACGGGAGAATCTTATAACACTGTTTAGAACACTGGATTAATGCAGATAAACAGATTAATGGATTAAAAGATTAGTGGCTTAATAGATTAACGCTTTATATCAACTCATCTTATTATATACATGCATTAATCCAATTCACATTTGAATTATGAGCAAATATGCAAATCACCAAACATATCGTTTGCGCTAACACACACACACACGACAAGTATCTATGTATGTATGTATGTGTGTGTGTGTGTGTATATATATATATATATATATATATATATATATATATATATATATATACACACATACACAGACACATACTCAAACATGCTCTCACCCACACTATATATATATATATATATATATATATATAATAATAATAGTAATGATAATAATAAATTCCAAAGATAGTACTCATGGGAACTGCCCATATCCTACGTAAAATACTGTTTATGTAATCTCAAATTTTAAAACAAACATAACTTTCTTGTGGTTTCTTAAACATTTGGAATTCTTCCTTTTGATGAAACATTGCAAACTGCTGTTTATATTAATTTTATATATACACATTAGCGAATTGCTAAATCATTGAATTATTTGGATGACGAAGGCATAAATACTAATGGCGAAGCGAGTCCGGAAAGTACTGAAGCCGAGCTTGTTTAACTGATGAAGCGGCGGAAATTGCCGAAACTGATGCATCAGTATTAAGCATTCTCGATCGGCACTTTTCAGACGATTATGTTCCCTGTTAGTGAATATGTTTTCATTCATGTGCGTTAACTACAGCATTAGAGCGTTTTAGCTCTTATTTCTAGCAATGTAGCTGTTTTCTAACACCCTAGTCGCATTTAGTGACTATTATAATTCACCTTTTGGTGAAACATTGCAAACTGCTGTTCATGTCAATTATATATATATATATATATATATATATATATGATGGCTGTCCACTCGTTACCAAGGAAGACTGACCATTGCTAATGCAAAAGGTAAGCAATGCCCGTGAATGAGGCTATTGCAGTCACAGTCAGCTTCACCCAGGTTCGCGCTCGCGGCGCCCTTCTACACGACAGGGCATCGGACAGTCGCCTCGCCAGCGATTACACAACCTCCAATTTCAGGTCCAATAAGGCTTGCTCAATACCTCACAGACCCTCTTCACCCTACTGACATGCTCCAAAGACAAGCCAGGACAAGATGTCCAGTCACAATATTGATCGCAGGCTCAGGACTGTGAGAGCGCCATGACGTCAAGCGCAAGTAAAACATCCCCAGAATGTTCAGTGCTATTCCCTGCATATCTGGCATAACAGGGTGACCCTCTCCTAGAGACATGCTTTATGAAAAGCTGAGGGATGCCTCACACTCAATGGAGTTCCAGCACGCCGGACACCAACTAAGAATTTCTGAGGGCCTGTGTTACTGCTAGGTAGTCGTTGAACCTACACTAGGATCTTCCGTCCTTTCCACACACACACACATTCATTGTCTTGTCTCTTTCTCTCCACTGTTATAAGAAAAAGGAGATCGATCGACATTAGCTGTAACTAAGACGCGTGACTCAGTGGTTAGAGCGTCGGGCTCACAATCATAAGATAGTGAGTTCGATTCCCGAACTAAGCTGTGCGTTGTGCTCTTGAGCAAGACACTTTATTTCCTGTTGTTCTAGTTCACTCAGCTGTAGAAATGAGTTGCGACGTCACAGGTGCCAAGCTGTATCGGCCCCTTTGCTTTTCCATTAGATAACATTGGTGGCGTGGAGTGCGGAGGCTGGTATGCATGGGTGACTGCTGGTCGTCCATAAACAACCTTGCCCAGACTTGTGCCGCGGAGGGGAAATTTCTAGGTGCAATCCCGTGGTCATTCATGACCGAAGGGGGGTCTTTACCCTATATATATTTGCGTGTTTTCGTGTGTATTCGGCTCACGTAACAAGACACTTTATTTCACGCTGCTCCTGATCACTCATCTGGCAAAACTGCATAGTACCTGTATTTCAAAAGGGCCAGCCGTGTCACATTCTGTGTCATACTGAATCTCCCTGAGAACTACGTTAATGGTACACGTGTCTATGCAGGGCTCAGCAGCTACTTTGCACGTTGTATGTGTGTGTTTGTATATGTATATATATGTATGTGTGTGTTTGTATATGTATATATATGTATGTGTGTGTTTGTATATGTATATATATGTATGTGTGTGTTTGTATATGTATATATATGTATGTGTGTGTTT
>NC_069006.1:18107499-18108602 GCF_001194135.2 Octopus bimaculoides | reverse complement strand
TATGTATGTGTGTGTGTATATGTATACATATATATGTATGTATGTGTGTGTGTATATGTATACATATATATGTATACATATATATGTGTGTGTATACATATATATGTATATATGTGTATGTATATATATATGTGTGTGTGGGTGTATACATATATATGTATATATATATATGCATACGTTATATATATATATATATATATATACATATATATATGTATATATACATATATATATGTATATATACATACACACATATGGTTCGCCCCCACTTTTTCTCTTAGATTAAGAAACTTGCCCAAGCTGTTTCTTAGGATTCTCAAGGAGAATTTCCCAAAGAATCCTAATCACTACAGCATTTGCAATGAGTCTTCCATCGAATGTTCTTACTCAGTAATGCCAAATTTGGCCTCCGTCACTGCATCTATTAATAGAAGCAAGTTAAACGGGCAAGGGCACAGGAAGTATTGTTCTGCTGGAAACCCTGGTACTGGGCAGGTAAGCTCTAATACGCCTAGGGCTAGTGCTACAAACCATTGGCTCCCACCGGTCTTATCGAACCCCAGTAAAGAGATATGTGAAGGAATGAACGTGGGAAGCCAGATAAGTAATGTTAGTAGTAGTCATAAGGTTAGGGGTAGCTCTGGCAAATCATGAAATTGTAGAAACCCTAGCTGATGGGTTCTGTCTCACTACTAATGCAATATATAAATGCGTTGGCGGCGAGCTGGCAGAAATGTTAGCACGCCGGGTGACATGCTTAGCCGTATTTCGTCTGTCTACATTCTGAGTTCAAATTCCGCCGAGGTCGACTTTGCCTTTCATCCTTTCGGGTCGATAAATTAAGTACCAGTTGTGTACCGGAGTCGGTCTAATCGACTGGTCCCCTCCTCTAAAATTTCGGGCCTTGTGCCTAGAATAGAAAAGAATATATAAATGCGTTGTTAAAGAGGAGGGTTGTTTCGATAAGTTTTATATAGGCAGTACGGTAAATTTTTCGGCTGAGTATAGGACCTACATGAATTCGCTTTCGAACGAGAAATTCTGTAATTCTACTGCACTTGCCCCTTCTATACACGGTTTAAAGAGGAATAATAAAAGATATT
>NC_069006.1:18103276-18107110 GCF_001194135.2 Octopus bimaculoides | reverse complement strand
TTTTTTTTTTTTTGTTATAAAATTTTGAACTAGTTCGTTAATGGGTTTATCTTTGAAATTAGCTATGCTGCGCCATATATGGACAGGGAGGGGGAGGGGCACATGGCAATGAACTCCCGAAATGCTTTGCGACACTTCTTGAGAAATTTTTTGGGAATTCGTTTTTGGCTGCTCTTATTATTCTTGCCGTCCACCATTGTTGGGCCAGAAAATTTTAGCTTCCCAATATGGAAAGCCACGCGAGGGCTGCTGTGGCGAAAACAGCTGCCCCGTTAGGAGTAACGCCAATAGTAATGGACATAGAAGAAGTTTTGAAAAATGACCTGTTAATGAAAAAGGAAGGAGACACTATCATGCTGGTACTTCTGCAAGAGACTGAAAGACTGTTTGGAGGAAGACATCTTGGAGTGTCTGGGAGACATAAGTAAAGAAGCAATATACATTGGCAGAGGTAGAAAGTTCGTACGAGGAAGAGGCGGCCTCGCATTTCACCAACATTCTGAGGACGGAAAAGGTGACGCTGTTACCCTCTTGCAGGGGAAAGCGTAGCGTGAGGATAAGAATGCCAAAAGTGCTACCCAAAATCAAAGCTGATTGGTTGATTGCAGCCATTTTGGTGGCAACCGAAGACAACCCTGAATTAGGACCGATTGGAGAGACGAAGAGGCGAAACTGGTGGGGATTCGGGGTCGAAATGCGTCTTTTTGTCTTATTCGAAGACATAGATCGAATCCCCTGCCAGATGGAGATTGAGGAAGGAAGAAGGCTGAGTGTAGTGGTAGAAGGAAGACGTCTTGATTGTTACATTTTCGGAGCACGGGGCCATATGATGGCTCAGTGCCCCTTGTTGGAATTTACTCTGGGTAAAAAAGAGGAGGAACAGAAAAAATAAAAGGAGAAGGAAAGGATCAGCCCCAAAAGAAGGAAAAAAGCAAGGACAAGAGAGTATCCAACAGAAAACCAAAATGAAAGAAAGGGAAGGATCGAACCAAAGCTAAAAGTACGCAGGAAACAATAGAAGAGTTAGAAAAATAGGGGTTACTTAGCGAGATATGGCAGGAATGTGGAGGCAGAGAAAAAGATGGAAGGGACTGATGAAAGTGAAGCTGGCGAGAGAAAGATTTGAAATGGACGAGAGAGGTATATGGATAGCAGAGGAAAAGTGTGATAAATTTATGGATGTATTTTTGGATCATTTGAAATCGATAAACGGATACTGGTTGGCTGAAGATGCCCCTTCTGTAGTGGATTACGAGAGGTTGGAAACTGTGGAGAAATCAAGGTAAAGGAATTTTCAATATTTAATGTGAACTTGGAAAACAAACGAAAGAAAGTGAAAAATGTATATATGTAGACTATTTTAAAAAAAAGAGAGAGAAGATTGTGAAAATGTATAAATGTAGACTATTTAAAAAAAAAGAGAAAAAACTGTGAAAATGTATATATGAAGACTATTTTAAAAAAAAGAGAAAAGACTGTGAAAATGTATATATGAAGACTATTTAAAAAAAGAGAGAAAAGACTGAAAATGTATATATGAAGACTATTTTTTAAAAAAAAGAAAAGACTGTGAAAATGTATATATGAAGACTATTTAAAAAAAGAGAGAGAAGATTGTGAAAATGTATATATGTAGACTATTTAAAAAAAAAGTGAGAAAAGACTGTGAAAATGTATATATGAAGACTATTTAAAAAAGAGAGAAAAGACTGTGAAAATGTATATATGTAGACTATTTAAAAAAAGAGAGAAAAGACTGTGAAAATGTATATATGAAGACTATTTTTTAAAAAAAAGAAAAGACTGTGAAAATGTATATATGAAGACTATTTAAAAAAGAGAGAGAAGATTGTGAAAATGTATATATGTAGACTATTTAAAAAAAAACGAGAGTGAAGATTGTGAAAATGTACATATGTAGACTATTTAAAAAAAGAGAGAAAAGACTGTGAAAAATGTATATATGTAGACTATTTTTTAAAAAAAGAGAGAAAAGATTGTTGAAATGTATAAATGTAGACTATTTTTTAAAAAAAGAGAGAGAAGATTGTGAAAATGTATATATGTAGACTATTTAAAAAAAAAAAGAGAGAAAAGACTGAAAATGTATCTATGTAGACCAGGGGTTTTCAAAATGTGGTCCGCGGACCACAGGGGGTCCGTGGACAGCAAATACTTTTTATGGGCAATTTGATTTTATATATGTTCTTTAATCGAAATCTTTTAATTGACAATAAACCTATTTGTTAAATACTGTTAAATAAATAAATGTAAAAATATATGTTGTTTTAAGCAAATATTTATGTATAAATTTTATATGCGTTTATAAGGGTGGTCCCTAAGGTAAAGCCTGAAATATAAAGGGGTCCGCAAGTCAAAAAGTTTGAAAATCCCTGGTCTAGACTATTTAAAAAAAAAAAGAGAGAAAAGACTGAAAATATCATTTGTTTCTTTTAATTTTTTCTTTTAGAATTTTTATGAATTTCTAGCCGTTTATATTTGCCATTTTGATAAGCCGTTCTATATATTTGTATTTTATTCACATGTATATTTTTACCTTCTGTGTTTTTATGCATATTTTTTTATATGCTGAAGAACCATGATAATATTTATATATGATCAAATGCTGTATATAAAGTCGTTGACTCGAATTTGATGCTTGTTCTTTGATCAGTGTTTCTTTATCTTCGTCGCAATTACACTTGAGCACTTCCGTTTTGTAGTCCTATAAACCCTTTTGCTTCCGTAAAAAGAGACAAATATTATCTCATATATGTGTGTGTGTACATATATATAGACGTTTATGTTTCTCCACCCTTTCCCTTCCGGTTAGTTCAATATGTGACCGAGTGTGCATCGTTGGCGATTTTCTTTCTCTGTCTTCCCTTCTTTGGACTTTTCCTATATTTCTGATGAAGAGCTCCGCTCGAAACATGAAATCCTCTTTTCTTTCCTTTCCTGAGCGTCCAATAATACTGTAATTATTCCACGTCCTCGCGTTGTTATTTTTTTCTTGCTTGTTCATGTTTGGATTGACTAATATATATATATATATATATATATAGACGTTTGTGAATTTCTTCCTATAATATTGTATGCGACATGAGATGTTTGTCTTGCCTTAATGTTTACTGTCCTGTTTAACAATTATACATCCTCTGCATCAGAAATCTGCAATGGCTCCATAACTACCGTCCCGGCTATAACCTTGGAGCCCCAGTAATCCGTTACAGCACTTACCTAGCGTACCTAAACGTTTAGATCACCTGCGAACTAACCCCCCCCCCCTCACCATACTTTGTATGTATGTGTATATATATATATATATACATATATATATATATATATATGTATGTATTTATATATATATGTGTGTGTGTGTGTTCGTATGTATATATGAGTGTGGGTTTTGTCGTGGGTATGTATATAAATATACATACATGAACTTATGGGAGTAAATGTGGATTTGTTTGTGTGTATATATGAGCATACACATAAGTATAAATCATTATATACATTCATCTCAATATTTTTGTAGAAACACAAGATTAAACCCATTTATAATGCCTTTTTATTACATAACATTCCTCTCCAATTTTTATCGGATTTATATCAGCCTATCTTCTCCCAACTCTACACTCTGAATTTTCTTTCTCTTTTCTCTTTTTTCTTTTCTTTTTTCTTCCCTTCCTTTCCAACGTACTATCTGGTAGCGTCCTAATCTCCAACGGTTTTTTTCAAATGAATTACGTCATAACCTTCTCCAACTATAGTTATCATACTCGGTCATAATGTCTTACGTTTAAGATGGTTCCCATACATTCCCTGAGGAGG
>NC_069006.1:18099021-18099866 GCF_001194135.2 Octopus bimaculoides | reverse complement strand
TATATATGTGTGTGTATGTTTGTGTGTCTGTGTTTGTCCCCCCCAACATCGCTTGACAACCGATGCTGGTGTGTTTACGTCCCTGTAACTTAGCGGTTTGGCAAGAGACCAATAGAATAAGTACTCGGCTTCCAAAGAATAAGTCCTGGGGTCGATCTGCTTGACTAAAGGCGGTGCTCCAGCATGGCTGCAGTCAAATGACTGAAACAAGTAAAAGAGTAAAGAGAGTATATATACATATACGTACATACTTACACACACACACACACACACGCGCATATATGGGTACAGGACGTCACAAAATGTAAACATGAAATACGAAACAAGTAAAAGAGTAAAAGAGAGTTACTCGAAGTATACTAGAACAGGTAATAAGTGTGAATCAATAAGATTATACATGAGTTACCCTGCAAATATATGTAGGACGAGGGACGGATGTCTGCTTAACAAACCGTGGTACATGTTTTGCTTTCAAATCGAGAAAGAATTCATGCGTACAACCTTCTCACGATACGCATAGAAACATTCATTCATGCGTGTGTGTGTGTGTGTGTGTGTGTGTGTGCAAGCGTGTATGAATCTGTGTTTGTGTGTGCAGATAACAAAAGTACATGCACTTTCATATAAACACACACACACACACACATGCATATATTTGGTTTGTGGAGGTGCGTGGCTTAGTGGTTAAGGTGCCGCGCTCATGATTGTAAGATTGTGGTTTCGATTCCTGAATTCCGACTATGCGTTGTTCTTGAGCAAAACACTTCATTTCACATTGTTCTGATTCATAAAGCTGAGGAATCCTGCAATGGACTGCTATCCCGTAAAAGGGGCAGTGGAATATA
>NC_069006.1:18093649-18097704 GCF_001194135.2 Octopus bimaculoides | reverse complement strand
ATATATATATATATATATATATATATATATATATATATATAATATATTCGACAGACTTCTCTCTGTTTCTACCATATCCACTCACAAAGCTTTGGTGGGCTCGAGGCTATGGTAGAAGACACTTGCTGCCCAAAGTGCCATACAGTGGGACTGAACCTGGAACCATGTGTTTGAGAAGCAAGCTTTTTACTTTACAACCGCCCCTATGATTAAGTTTGACCGACAGAGTACTCCACCTAGCTAGCTAGCTACTCACACACGTGTGTGTTTATCTTTTGTTTTTACTTGTTTCAGTCATTGGATTGCAGCCATACTAAGGCATCACCTTGGGTTTAGTTGAACAGACCAAGCCCAGTATCCACTTTTATCTTTCGGTGTATAAATATACACACAATTCTAAATACCGGTTTCAGGTCCACTATTTTTTTTTTATCTCACTTTATGACTATAACATACACACACACACATTCATATAATATAAAAACCAATATTGTCTGAATTCACAACTGAACAACATTTCTCAGCAGAATAATTCACACTAGAAGTAGATCAAAAATTCCAACTGCAATTGTGAAATAGTTGAGGAATTTTATCTTACAGTAGCTTTTGTTTTTCTTGAATTCCACAGAAATTGTAAAAGAAATCCGGGAATATTGCACATAAAGGTGCAGGCGTGGCTGTGTGATAAAGTTTGCTTCCCAGCCACAGGGTCCCGGGTTCAGTCTCACTGTGTGGCACCTTGGGCAAGGGTTTTCTACTTTAGCTTCAGGCCGACCAAACCCTTCTGAGTGGATTTAGTAGATTTGTGTATCTGTGTTTGTCCCCATTCATCGCTTGACAACTGGTTTGGGTTTTTCACGTCACCGTAACCTAGCGGTTCAGCAAAACAGGCTGGTAGAATTAGTGTCAGACTTACATAATAATAATAATAATGTGCTTAGTGTGATTTGTTCGACTACAACTTTCAAAGCGGTAACCTACTTATGGTCATAATCTAATGACTGAAGTAAGCTTTATAAATTGGGC
Organism: Octopus bimaculoides; assembly: GCF_001194135.2. Taxonomy (NCBI): domain Eukaryota; kingdom Metazoa; phylum Mollusca; class Cephalopoda; order Octopoda; family Octopodidae; genus Octopus; species Octopus bimaculoides. Next base: position 18,096,678 of record NC_069006.1, on the reverse strand, counting down.
AAGTGTCTTCTCTTATGGCCTTGGGCTGACCATCGCTGAGAGTGAATTTCGTAGACAGAAACTGAAACAAGCGCGTTGTACACACACTCGTGTGCCCACCACCGCTTGGCAGCTAGTGTTGGTGTGTTTATGTCCCCGTAATCTAGCGGTCCGTAGACGATTCCGATGGAATAAGTCCCAAGCTTTACAAAACATAAATATTGGGGTCAATTCGTTCAACTAAAATTCTTCAAGGCAGTGTCCCAGCATGGCCACAATCAAATGACTGAAACCAGTAAAAGATGAAAGCTATATAACATTTATGGTATTGTGGTTGAGGTATTTGGTGGGAAAACAAGATTTGAGTAATGTCTATTAGGGAATGAATGTTTAATCACATACAGCATGTTGATTTTAAATTTTGGGACATGGCCAACAATTTCGGTGAAGGAGTTAAGTCGATACATCGACCCCAATGCACAACTGGTACTTATTTTATTTACACCGAAAGGATGAAAGGCAAAGTCGACCTCGGCGGAATTTGAACTCAGAACATAGACGGATGAAATCTTGCTCAGCATTTTGTCCAGTGTGAGAATGATTCTGCCAGCATGTAAATATTGGGTTGAAAAAGACACAATGCCTTTTTGATGAAAAATTATTTCCCGTTCCATCGAGAGTTTATAAAATTCTCATGATATCACCAATGTGTGTATGTGTACTCATACATACACACACTGAAATGAAATCCTGATTACTATATATGAGGATAGAGGAGACACACGGCTTAGTGGTTAGAGGTGATGGACTCATGATTGTAAGATTGTGGTATCGGTTTCCGGACTGGGTGGTGCATTATGTTCTTAAACAAAACTCTTCATTTCACATAGCTCCAGTCCACTCAGCTGGTAAAAATGAGTAAACCTGAGACAGACCAGCACCCTTGTCCAGGGAGCAATATATCCACATGAGAGACCCCAGGGAACTGGGCCTATGCTCCTTAGAGTAATGTGGACTAACCATAATATAGATATACTCTACAATGTTGTCATGTATCATATAGATATGGTGGAGGTGCATGGCTTAGAGGTTATGATGTTGGACTCCTGATCGTCAGATTGTGGTTTCGATTACTGGGCTGGACGATGCGTTGTGTTCTTGCGCAAAATACTTCATTTCACATTGTTCTTGTCCACTCAGCTGGTAAGAACAAGCAACGCTGCAACATCCCACCAAGGGAGGAATATATACACCAGAGAAACCGGAACCCATATGGTAGGTCCCATATATGGAAATGGCTTGCAGTATCAAAACCACTGTCGTGTTGTGATTATAGATTCGTTAGAACTGATTTCAGCTGCTTTCTTGTGCACATAGAAAATAGATGTGATGGTCATGAAAGGAATACCTTTGATCAAAGATGACCAGTGATCATTCACTTTATACTTGCTATGTCCACCTAGACAAATAGTGAATCTCCAGTCAACATGTAGATTATAAATTATCAAGGTCACCCATTTTATATATACATGTAGTAAATAGTTTTAGGCTGTGTGGTAAAAAGTTTGCTTGCCAACCACATGGTTCCAGGTTCAGTCTTACTGTGTGGTACCTTGGGCAAGTGTCTTCAGCCGATCAAAGCTGTGTAAGTGAATTTGTTATACGGAAGTTGAAAGAAGTCCATCGTGTATGCACGTGTATTTGTCCCCGACCACTGCTCGACAACCGGTGTTAGTTTGTTTACGTCGCCGTAGCATAGTGGTTCAGCAGAAGAGACCTATAGAATAAGTACCAGACTTAAAAGTAACACTGAATGAAAAACAGGATGGGCATAGATGGAACGGGTATGGCTGTGTAGCACAAAGTTTGCTTCTCAACCATATGGTTACTGGTTCACTCCCAAAACGTGGCACCTTGGGCAAGTGTCTTCTACTACAGCCTTGGGTTGACCAAAGCCTTGAGAGGATTTGATAGACAGAAATTGAAAAGAAGCCCGTCATATATGTATGTTTTTCTCCCACCCCAAGCTTGACAACCGGTGTTGGTGTATTTACGTTCCCATAACTTAGTGGTTTGGCAAAAGCGACCGATAGAATATGTATCAGGCTTAGAAACAACTGGGGTTGATTGGCTTATGTAGTCCGAGATAGACGATACACTATCTGAATAAAAGACAGGGTGGTTGTAGCTGAAACATCTTTGATTAAATAAACACATTGGGTTATGTAGTCTTGGATTGATGATAGATCTGAATGAAAGACAGGATGGGCAAGGGTGAAACACCTTCGATAAATAAGAAAAAATTCCATTGGCTTATGTAGTTCTAGATATCTGAATAGAAGACAGGAAGGTCGCAGCTGGAGTGTCTCATAAATATAAACCTGGATAGATGATATACTGCCTGAATAAGATTGGATGGTTGTTACTGGAACAATTCTGACCTGGCGGTCTTAACTCTTCAGCATTGGTTAGAACTGATGTCAGCTGCTTTTCTGTGATGGTCATGAAAGGAATACCTTTGATCAAAGATGACCAGTGATCATTCACTTTATACTTGCTATGTCCACCTAGACAAATAGGGAAACTCCAGTCAACATGTAGATTATAAATTATCAAGGTCACCCATTTTATAATATAACTCTTCAGCATTTAAACTGGCTAGTCCAAATAGTCTACCTGTGTTTTTATGCTCAAATCAAGCCAGATCCAGCCTCTCACACTTACCCTACAATGTCATCCTTGAAGTCTCAAAGGCTGTGAGAATAATGCATGATTAATTCAAAACAATGTGAATAAATAGACATTAACATTTGATAGAATAATTTGAATGCTAAAGGATTAAACAGTAACAATTCAACGATTATTGAGTGAGATTAATGACAGAAGAGTGACAATACATGACAAGACGTACATCTTGCAAAAGAAAGATCCAGAAGGCATTGGTGGAATTCATTAAATTTACAAAGTTTTATTCTCCAGTTTCTATGTTGTCATAGAAACCACCCTTATGATACATAGTTTGTGACGTTTTCACCTTTATAGAGCCACCC
>NC_069006.1:18091026-18093056 GCF_001194135.2 Octopus bimaculoides | reverse complement strand
AATTGGTCTTTTAATTTATTCATAGATTTTTATCTATATATGTGTATGTATGGTATGAAACAGGGAGAATGAGTGCTCAACACCACTGCATTTTGGTAGAAACAATGCCAGCAGTGGAGGTGATGACAAGCGTTTTTAAGTGGATCACTTGAAAACTGTGAAAGTCCTTGCCACATGAAACCATAGTTAATCCAAATAAAGTACATGTGTGTGTGTGTGTGTCTGTATATGTGTATATATATATATATATATATATATATATATATATATATATATATATATCTGTGTATGTATGCATATGAATACATATAAATATATATATGTATGCATATGAATACATATAAATATATGTATGCATATGAATACATATATATATATATGCATGCATGCATGTCTATATATAAATATATATTACCAGATTTTGTTGTCATTGAAATGTTTGACGTAGATGGCAATGGGTGGGAATGGGCTGACTAACCCCCCACCCCGATGTGTGATCAAGATGTGAGGGGGGGATGCATGAAGGATTAAAAACTTTATCTTGAGAGGGTTCCCCCCCTGGGATGGGTTAAACTTGACTCCAACCAGAGAATCCACAGCATTGTGAACAGAACTCTAACCATGCTCGGCAATCATAGGTGCTCCAGCATGGAGATTATCACCTGGTTGTACTTCCAGCAGGTGAAGGAATGGCAACAATGATGAAACATCCACAGAACAATTGAGGCTATTATTTGGTTACAGTTGACTAAACAGGGGGACACAAATTTAGTTTGTTCCTTTTGTAACTTCTTGTAGGTTTCACTCGCAGGGTTGTGCCCAAGGTGGGGTACTACCAAATGCCATTCATCCTTCCAGAGGGTCAATGAAACCAGATCGATTCAATCTGACATGGGCACAATTCCAAATTGGACCCTGGAAAGTTGTAACCAAACACCACAAGGCATTTTAGCTGATGTTCTGGTTTTTGTCACTCTGTATATACCCAATGGACTTTTGTGCAGTTTCTGTCTTCCAACTTTTGCTCCTAAAGCATTGCTAAGGTAAAAGACACCTGCCCGAGGTGCAACACAGAGGAACTGAACCAGGAACTACTTGATTCTGAAGCAAACTTGTCAACTGCTGGACCACACCTGTGCCCTGTTTGTTTGTTTGTCCTGATCTACAATAGGTGGCCAACTTCCCATCTTTGGGATACATACATTATTATTTTTCAATTTTCCGTTTTAACTCATTTTATGTAATCTTCCCCACATCCAGTTTTTTAACTCCTTTCCCTTACAGTGACACCCCTGCCCAAGTCTCACTCTTGTGGTAAACAGAACAACCGATATTAACCCTCATCATCATCTGTATTGATACAAATACACAAGTAACCACCACTGCTATCACCATCACAATCAAATGGTCAGTCACAGGCAGGTTTTGAAGAATGTCCCATACATATTACTGACATAATTCATTTAAATGCTTTTAATTTTTGAGGCTGCAATAGCACATAGATACTTATATGTACGAATGTGTGTGTGTGTGTGTGTGTGTGTGTGTGTGTGTGTGTCTGTGTGTATATATATATATATATATATATATGCGCACACACACACACACACACATATATATAAAAGGCAAAGAAATTTTTCTGTAAAACATATCTGAGTCTTGATGAGATGAAAGTGCTAATAATTATCCAAAATTCTGACTACTTCCTTTTTCTTAATATATAAAATCTGTACACCACTTCAAACAATCTATATACACATACATACATACATACATATATATTAGCATGGATATATGTGATTTGTAAGGAGGGAACTGGCTAATTGAGGTGGTGTGGATGGTCTTGCAGACATTTTTTTCTTTTTTTAATAAAACTAGGAATTGATTTAAGAATTTTAGAGAAATACATTGAAACGAGAAATTGAAGGTGGTTGAGAGAGAGAGACAGGGGGGCAGTGGGTAGGGTACAAGAGAGAGAAAATTTAGAAAGATGTATTTGTTTTATGGTTTTTTGTTTTTTTTTGTAATGT
>NC_069006.1:18090228-18090803 GCF_001194135.2 Octopus bimaculoides | reverse complement strand
ACAAAAAGCATGAAATGAAATCTTTCTTCAATATTTTCTTTGTCTTTTAAATTTTCTTTAAGAAATGATCCTTTCTCTGCATACATTCCCATCTCTGGCTAGCTATGTGTACTGCTCAGGTCAGCTCAACTAGTTATGCACTGGTCACCTGTTAATTATGCACTGGTGAGCTCAGTATTTTTTTTGCTTTTTTTCTTTTGTGTGTGTGTGTGTGTGTGTGTGTGTGTGTGTGTGCTGGTCAGCTACTTATACACTGGTCCGTTCAGCTAAATAATTCACGATGAGCTCAGCTAGTTTTTGTACTGGTCAATTCAGTTAAGTTATATTGCTGGCAATGAGCTCAGCTAGTTTTATGTGCTGGTCACTTCAGCTAGCTATGCACTAGTCACCTCAGCTAGTATTATGTGCCGTTCAGCCAATGAGAACAGCCGAAGAGCTAATCCAGCCATTTTCCGTCTGTTTAGCTCCATTTCACCAGCTTTTTTTTTTGTTTTTTTTTTTAAACAGTCTGCTGACTTAGAATTGGAGAAGGGGGGGAGGGTTTGAAATTTCAAGTTTTTAATCTGTTAAAATTC
>NC_069006.1:18079597-18089504 GCF_001194135.2 Octopus bimaculoides | reverse complement strand
GTGCTGCCATATAAGGAAGTGTTGTGGCTATCAATCATCGTCAAAAACCATCATTTTATTTTTTCATATATTTATTTATTTTAAATTCTGCAAAGTCCTGGAAGCTTTTCAGCGTGGCCAGTCTTCGAGTCTCACCAAAGAACCGTACACAGTACAGTGAAAGACCTACACACAATATTCACGGTATCAAAATTGAGGTCTTTTCTTTCCATCACAAGTAAACAGAAAAAAAAGCACTTTCTTACAATGAATTGGTTTTTATTAAAAAAAAAAGAAAAAAATTGTTTTTTTCTTCTTCTTCTTCCTCAAATTTCAAAAAAAAAAAAAAGTGTGTTTTTGTTCCAATAAATTTTTAAATACAATTCCATCAAATAGTTTTGAGTTAGTCCTATCTAGAATGAGCATCAGGATCCGTAGAGCTAGAATGGCTATCTCGTTTGTCTTTCAACTCATTTGCACTGTCTAATGGACTATTTGCCTTTGATTTTGAACTGGCGGGAGAGTTTGTATGACTGCGAGGATGTGATGTAGTCGATGAGGGAATCAGAGGGGGTGGGGCCCCTGGTATACTCGCTGGAGAGTTACTCTTACTAGAATGGTTGACCATGGGACTGACGGTACGGGGGAAATGTCCGACTGACAACTGATCGACGGCTCTCAATGCCGGCAGTTTGTTTTGCTCGTACTCGTAGCGTTCTCGTTCAAAGAACGGCATGCGTTCAAACATCCGTTCTCTTATATAAAGGTCTCGCATGTGTTCTCGCTCTCGCTCGCGTTCAATATCTCGTAAGTCTAATCGGTGATGCGAGACATCGAAACCTTTCTCGTAGTGGCTCCAAACCCCGAGCTGTGGACGTTCGTTACTGAAATATCGTGGTCCAATCATGCGTGCCCTTTCCAGCATGTTGACAGGCATGGTGGCTGCAGTATGGGATAAGGGGCCAAACAAATACTCGTTACTTCGTAACAGTTTATCGCGTTCGAGTAGTTGAGCCTCTTCCTCTCGGCGTTCCTCTTTGATCTTTATGCTGGCCTTCTCTTCGTGGCGTTTATCAATCACCTCAGCTTTGGCTGCTTCAAGCCGACCGTTTCTTATTGGAGAACGAGATCGTGATCGCGAACGACGTCTTTCTGTTTCTCTGTATCTGTCACTTCGATCCTTCTCCCTACCACGGTCAATATCAAGACTGGTTAACCTCTCGAGGTTTCTTCTTTCTCTGAAAGTAGTAAAAGAAAAACACATTTAGAAGCAAAACCAGAAGGGTTGATATTGGAACAATTTTAAATAACAAACATTTTATATACGAGACAAACTACCCACCTTTCTTAGCTACTCCAGAAAGCAGCCAACAGTGACAGGAATTTAAGTATAAAATCATACCACAGCTAACAATCCTGTTGATACTGTTGGTACAATCTCTTGTAACAGGTAACAAGAGCCAATGAGGGAGTCCTAAAAGGTCTCACAAGTTGCTAGAACTAGAAACTACATCCAACCTCCAAGAAAAAAGTGGAAGGATATATTGGATGTGGTCTTATTAACAATATTATGTCTGAAAACTAAATGACAGGATGGTCACAGCTAAGACCTTTTAGTATGGGGTCTGCTGGCTCAAAATTGACCAAAGGCTAAACAACAATATCTATAACCATTAATACAGATCATTTTAACATGGCATGATGGTTGTATACACATATACTCTTTTACTTGTTTTAGTCATTTGACTGCGGCCATGCTGGAGCACCGCCTATGTTCTTTTCTATCATCATCATTTAATGTTCCTCATCCATGCTGGCATGGGTTGGATGGTTTGACCGGAGCTTGCAAGCCATAGGACTACACCAAGCTCCAATGTCTAATTCCCCACAATTTACAGAGTGGACTGGGTGCTTTTTTTACATGGCACCAGCACTGGCGAGGTCTGTTTTGATGTGGTTTTTATCGCTGGATGCTCTTCCTAATGCCAACCCCTTTACAAAGGAACTGGGTGCTTTGTACATGGCACCAGCACTCGGGAGGTCCAGCACCGCTCAAAACTTAGGAAATTTTTCCTATTTCTGGAGCATAAAACCTAATACACACTGTCTGTTTGCTTCTGTGTTAATAAAATATTTTGCACCATACATTACATGTGTCAAATAAGAGAAATGGCCAGAACTAGGATGTCTTTGATTTGGGTCGACCAAGATCAAAGCAGTTAGTTATTAACAGGAAAGTCATGGCCGGAACACTGCAAATCTACGTACCGTTCACGTTCTTCTTCTTTTCTTCTGTCATGAAGACTCAGCTCCCTCTCCCGCTCCTTCTCCCGTTCATCAGTTTTGGGCCACGTTGGCGGAGTAGGGAAAGATGAAGGTGTCTTGTGTAAGCGGTTCCACTCTGGAGACAGTGTTGACATACTGGACAGTTCTCTGGCACCATTAAATAAACTATTTCCTGCAGGACACAAGAGAGCGATTAAAGATTTTAGAAGTCTGGTGGTAGAAGTGGTGGGAGGAGAGGTGGTGGTGGTGGGATAGGGGGCAGACAGCATAACAGAGACAATGATGTGGAAGGAAAGAGTAGAAGTCAGAGGAGAGAGAAGGAGGACTAACTGGTAAGAGAGAAGGGAGTACACAGAAGTATGTGTGTGTGTGTGTGATTATAGAGAAAGGTAAAGTCAGCTTAGGGTAGAGGGAGAGGTTTTGCAAGGTGAACTGTTAAAGTTAAAGTAAGTAATTCTTACCTAGACCAGGGAAGCCAACACTGTACGGAGATGGCCGTGCAAATGGTGATACACCTGAAATACAAGCAAAAGAAAAAGGGGTTCAGTCAGAAATGTGATGACGTTACGATCACTGGGGGCAGAAGGGGTTTCCACTAACCAACTGTCAATAACTCTCGTGATATATATTGTCATCGGTGTGTTTGTATGACAGTACATTCAATAATGTCACACACATGACAATAGATACGATATATTATACACACATGACAGCAGACAGTATATTACACACATATATGAGAGTATATACAGTACCTCACACACACAGGCACACCTCAACTTAGGTCATTTCAAGTTGTCTTTCTCAACTTCACATTGCTTTTTTTTTTTTTTTTTTAAAGAAATTACTAGAAAGAAATAAACCTCAACTTGAGTCAATTTATCTGACTTTACATTAGTCTCAGTGAACATATTTAAAAGAATAGAAATTCAAAAAGAACCTAAAACCCAACACCAAAGTGGAAAATCAAATAAAATACATATAGAAATACGTGTAAATCATTTAAAACAGATAGAAAGCAAATCATCTTTATCACCATCATTTAATGTTCACCTTCCATGCTGGATTGGGTTGGATGGTTTGACATGGTTTTTACAGTTAGATGCCCTTCCTAACACCAACCACCTTGCAGAGTGGACTCAGTGCTTTTTACCTGGCACCAGCACAGGCGAGGTCAGTTTTGGCATAGTTTTTACAGCTGGATGCCTTTTCAAATGCCAAACACTTCACAGTGTGGCCTGGATGCTTCATATGTGGCAAGACAAGGAATCCTCAAGAGAGGACAGGGCATCTTGTGTCAGATAATGAAAGGTTAATGTGTTACATTGTTTTTCAAGTCCAGTCAAATGTTTTGGAACTGATTCTGATGTAAGTTGAGGTGTCCCTGTATAAACAATATCTCACTCACACACACAACAGTAGATCTGAATCAGTGAGACCCTAAGGACCTTACCTATATGAGCTGGGTTTAAAAAGCTGCTGTGGTGTGTGGGCCCTGAATCAAATGGAGGTCTTGTAGATCCTGAAACAAAACAAAATATATAGATAAATCAACAGGTTTGGTGATGCAAATAGGGGAAACAGAACTCAGAACATAAGTGTTTGTGTATATACACACATTATATAATTAATGTATAGCAGAAGCAAAAGACGGCGAGCTGGCAGAAACGTTAGCATGCCAGGCGAAATGTTTAGTGGTATTTCGTCAGCCGCTACGTTCTGAGTTCAAATTCCGCCGAGGTCGACTTTGCCTTTCATCCCTTCGGGGTCGCTAAATTAAGTACCAGTTACTCACTGGGGTCGATGTAATCAACTTAACTCCTTTTTCTGTCCTTGTTTCTCCCCGCTATATTTAGCCCCTTGTGGGCAATAAAGAAATAAGAAGCAACAGAGTGACTCCAGGGTTGAGTGTTTTGTGCATCACACTTGCTTCTGCTATATATTGCTTTTAGATTTTGGCACAAGGCCAGCAATTTCAGGGGAGGTGGGAGGCAAGTTGATTACATCAACCCCAGGACAAAAGGCAAGGAATTTGAACTTAGAACATAAAGACGGATGAATGCCATTAAGGATTTTGCCTGGCATAGTAATAATGATTCTGCCAGCTCCCTGCTATACAGTAATAAAAGTAAATCAGCTAACATGGAGGAGCAGTGTGTCCCCACCTTTTACCTCTTAGTTAATCTCTCCTCCTAACAAGCATATCAGACAATTAGCTCCTATGATCCTCTTAAGTTCATGTAAATATCGCCAGCTTGTTGAGTCCACTGAGCTGTGATACTTTCATAGAAATACTGACACTGAGTAGAAATAGTTTAACAGACCTGTGGAATTTACACAGATGTCCACCAGTTAATAAATGAAATTAGAGAGACTAAGATCAAATAATATATTTAGTCCATTCTAAACCCCTTTAACCCTTTCATTACCAACCCGGCTCTGGCTCTGAGTACAAATGTCTTGTTTTCATAAGTTTGGAATTAAAATCTTCCACCAAACCTTAGTCACAATTTATGTTCCTAACACTAGCTGAATGATAACTAAGTTATTTTACTAAATTCTTTGTTATATTTAAAATAATTGAAAGAAACACAGAGCATCTCAACAGAAATATGGTAACAAATGTCTTGTTTTCATAGGTTTTAAATTCAAATCTTCCACCAAACATTAGTCACAATTTATGTTCCTAACACTACATGAATGATAACTAAGTTACTTTACTAAATTCTTTGTTATATTTAAAGTAATTGAAAGAAATACAGAGCATCTCAACAGAAATATAGTAACGAAAGGGTTAATCCTCTTTTCTCTGCTAAAAGCCAAATTCTTCATTTAACCATTAGTATTTAATCTGGCCATATCCAGCCCAAATATTCCATCTGTTTTATGTTCAGACCAGCTAGTCTGGCCTCCCATACCTACTCGACAATGCCATTCTGAACGTATACAAATACACCAATGAAATCTTAAAGTTACAAAGGGTTGACTCGTACAAACTCTTTAACACAAAACCAAAAGAAAAGATTCTGACTTACCCATGAAAGGACTAATAAGTGCAGGCTGAGCACTGCTCCCTAAATCTGGAGGACGATGTATATTACTGTTGGGTAAAAGATGGGTAGGGGGTCGCAGTGGGTCTATAACTGGTTTTGTGTCTGCACCACCCTTCTGTGCTTCGTGTTGTTTCTGCTGGTGGTGGTAGATGCGCCAGGCAACCTGCACGTGCACTGCACACCATTTACCAGTTTTCTGGAATAAAATAATACAGTACAAGATGAATTACATCAACATCATTAACATCATCATCAATATAATACACATTGGCTTCAAATTTTGGCACGGGGCCAGCAATTTCGGGGGAGGTGTTTAGTCGATAGCTTCGACCCCAGGGCTCAGCTGGTATTTATTTCATCAACTCTGAAAGGCAAAGTTGATCTCAGCAGCATTTGAACTCAGAATGTAAAGCCAGATGAAATGTTGCTAAGTATTTTGCTTGATGTGCTAATGATTCTGCAAGCTTGCTGCATTCATCAATATATACATATTGTTAGTTATTCCATCAAGTGGTGAGTGTTTAGTAATTATCCTTACCAACATAAGTGTAGTATTGATATTAGGTGTGTGTGTGTGTGTGTGGATATATCTTCTGAGCTGGTTGCTTGTGCACCTGCACACATGTTTTGTAATTAGCACACGCATGAAAAAATAAAGTGGACACACAAAGTTTCCAAGATGAAATCAATTTTTTTTAATTGAAGATGGTTACTTGCTTGAATGACAAAATCTGCACATGAAGCAAACTTCTGCCTGCATCCACGTCAAAAATATCAGAGAGAACATTGGTGTGTATGCATGTGAGTAGATGAAAGTATGTGTTTGTGAAAATGTGAGTTGGTATTAGTGGACGTGTGTTTATTACCAGCAAAATGAAACCTGAAATAACAGTGTATGGATGAATCAAAGATTTTGAAAGTACACAACTTCTCTATGGTGAGAACATTTTCTAACATACCATCAATGATTCCAAAATGATCTACCTTGAGGCGCAATGAAGGTGGTCATAGAGGTGGACTTTGTAGTCATAGAACAATTCTGAAGTTGGCATAATTGGTCACAATGGCTCAGTTGTACAACAGGAAAGTGCAAAGTTGAATAGATGTGAAGTTCTTCAGATTGTAGTTATGAGTTCAAATCCTGCCAAGGCCACTACACTACCTGCACTTGTCTGTGAGCTGCAGGTTTAAGGGGCCTTAGAGGCAGTACTGGTCTCCAGCCATCAAAATGTGTGGGGGTGGACCCAGATATTTGACTCTGTTCAAGAGCCACACAGTTCTTGACAAACATGAGAGCATCTATACAGCTGCTCAATTTGCTAGAAATAGCAGCGATATACCCTCTTAAACTACCCCACCCCTACTATCTTTCAAAGGGGATATAGAATAATATTGAATATTGTAGTTCAAAGTACATTATTGCTGAAAAACAAAGCCAACAACAGGATGGTTCTAGTTGGAAGGTTTATGATCATAGGCCTACTAGAACAAGGCTGACTGGTCAGGGGAAGACGTCAGAGCAACAATCATGTGGTTATTAGTTTATTATGGAATTTAGTGTTGTCTGTTACTCATAGCAGATGTGGAAAAGTAAAAGACCAGCAATAGGGGGTGGGGGTGGGCATGGCTGGAGATGAAGTGAAAAGGGTTTGTAGTTACCTTTGGTGTCACTGGAGAAGGACCAGGTTTCACACGTTCTCGAAGAGACAGTAAAGCTGGGTCAGATGATATACCCCCAGGGTTGATGGTCTGTGGAGACAATGGTGACAGATAAAAAACATGCTGAGTTTGGTGGATGACATAATTGTAGATAGCAAGCGGAAAGGGTGGGGGTGGAAGATAACAGATGTGGCATGTGATGAAAAGGAGGGGGGGACGACGACAGGTGTGACATGGTTGTACAGGTAGAAAGAGACTGTAAATGGAGGATGACAGATGTGCTTGTTTGATTGTAAGGATAGTAAATATTGACATAATTGTATGGGAGTAGATACAGGTGAGGGTGGAGGAACAGGTGTGGTATGCAAGTGTAAAGTTGGTTAATGGGGTGGAGACAACAGGTGTGGAAAGCTCTCATTCCATACCATAGAGCAGTACAAAGTAACTCATTAACACCATATAGTTAATTAGGTAACCTTGATCTCCAACTTAATGAGGAGGTTGTGTTAGAACACACAGTACTGCATCATTTACCTTGAGAGGATATCTCATAAGGCTTCATAGTGCATAAAAACACTCGATATTATATTGCTGACAGATGGGAATCGTCTGCTATTATGGCCACTGGAACTGTCAAATCATGTAATTTCACCCTGCTTTGGGTTTCTCAGTGACAGATGTCCAGCAGCACGATAACAGCTGAATCTCCCTCCAACGATATGCAAAATATCGGTGTCTATTCGAGCAAATAGCCAGTGGGTGTATTAAAAAATAATGAATAGTGAAAGAAACAGTATTAATACCCAAGGGTTAAATTGGAAGTCAAGATTACCTTTTGCTATTAATACTGCTCTTTTGTTGCTATGAATAGTTTAATTAGGGTTTCACTAAACCCTGTATTGCTAATTTCAAATCCTCCCACTAGTTTTGGTCACGTTGCTCCCACACACTTGTACACATACAGAAGCAATGATCCCTATTACACACCCTATGTCTAATTATGAATTTTAGATCTTCCACTACTGCTGCTGCCACCACCGCAACCACCACCATGCTTGTAATTATTATCACTAACATAACATGTTAACATTACCACTAACCCCTCCACCACCACCACCATAAATGACAAACACTTTAATTAACATCCTTGCTATTACGCCACCCCCGCATATTGCCACTGCATCTCGTCTCAAACAACCTTCCACCATCAGCCCTAGAATTATCCTCTCCCTTACTACAACAACCATCCCCTTTTCCTGTGCTAATTAACAGGCTGAAAGCCACCCCTTTAATCCTATTAGTACAAAGATGATGATAGCTGCCAATATGGAGACATCAGTAGCTGGTAATCAAGTGATATTTAACTAGTGGAGTGTGTGTGTGAACGACTGGCCATGGTCATTGGCACAAGAGCACAAGGATGACCTCATCTACGTTTCAAGGACGTCTGCAAGAGAGATATGAAGTCAATAGTTCAGGATGTCCTGAGATAGGAGGAGGTCGCAAATGATTGCCCATGCTGGAGGCAAGTACGACGCAAGGGGATGGAAATACTGGAACTTGCCAGCAAAGAAAAGCCCACTTGAAGAACAGCAAAGTGTAGAGAGCTTCTTCAAATGCAGCTGCTACATGCAAAACTGCCACTGCTGTGTGGGCTTGTATAGTCACAGTGGGTGCTGCACCACCGTCAGCAGCTGACACGAAATCCTCCAGGTGCAGACCCATGGTCTTTCAAGACCAATGAATGCCTATCTATCTGTCTGTGTGTGCGTATGTGCTTATCATCCCCATCATCACAGTTTAACATCCCCTTTTCCATGTCAGCTCTCAATGGTGGATGTTGAAGGCAATGACCTAACCCTCTCTTTACACTATATGGATGGGGTTTTGTCGATTAAGCGTGTAAAGAATACTGAAGGTGCTGCCACCTACAATGAAGCTGATTAAATAACTAGTTGTTGGGGATCACAGAGTTTGTATTGATAGTAAACAAACAGGGGGGAAAAAAGGGAGGAACATGTTATGCCCCTTAATATTTGAACAATAATAATCATAATGATGATAATCCTTTCTGACGTAGGTACAAGGCCTCGAATTTGGGAGAGAGTTGGGGGCTAGTTTATTGCATCGACCCTAAAAGGATGAAAGATGAAGTTGACTAAAATAATAATAATAATAATAATAATAATAATGGTAATAAATGTAGGAAAACAAAAACAAGAAATATAGAAGAATTACTTTAGGTTGAAAAGCCCCAGGTATGCCAGAATTTAAGGGGGCAGTTCCTGGAGCAGCTGGGGTCAGCAGTGAGGGTAAAGCATAACTGAGTCCCGGAATCTGTGGAAGGATAGAAGAAATTTTTATTAATTTGGTTGGTTTAGCATACAAATGAAGTTATGGTTATACATACATACATGTATATATATTTACACACACACACCGAGCTACATACACATGTGTGTATGTCTTGCGCACACACACACACACACGCACTACAGTCACAACAATGACAGTTGCAAATGCTGAAAAGAATGAATAACTTACTCCTTGGCGGTAGAATGAGGGCTCATATCGGGGGATTTTCTCAAACTGCAAGTAAAAAATATGGAAATATTGGATAAGAACAGTGAAACAGGATCAAGAAATAAGGGTAAACCCACAAAAATATAACACACACACAAACATGTGAATATATATATATATATATATATATATATACACAGGTGCAGGTGTAGCTGGCATCCTAACCACATGGTTCCAGGTTCAGTCCCACTGTGTGGCACCATGGGCAAGTATATTCTACTATAGCCTTAGGCCAGCCAGAGTCTTGTGAATGGATTTGGTGGACAGAAACTGAAAGAAGCCTGTTGTGTATATATATATATATATACAATTGCAGCGTGGAAGGTGTTTATAAGCCATTTAAAATA
>NC_069006.1:18077028-18079587 GCF_001194135.2 Octopus bimaculoides | reverse complement strand
CCATTTAAAATAACACACAAAATCCGTTAGATTCACTTCAACATTTAAATTTAATTTGTCAAAATATTTTCGTCACTTTGAGACCGCGACGATAATATTTTGACAAATTAAATTTAAATGTTGAAGTGAATCTAACGGATTTTGTGTGTTATTTTAAATGGCTTATAAACACCTTCCACGCTGCAATTGTTTTCATTCCAGCACACGATCTCAGATCAGGTCACTTGCTATGCAAGTGCATCTCCGTTATATATATATATATATGGATCAAAACAGTATGATTCAAATGTATGTATGTATTCATTTGTGCATGTTTGTGTTTGTCCACCTGCCATCACTTGACCATTGATGCTGGTGTACTTATGTCCCCGTAACTTAGTGGTTCGGCAAAAAAGGGACTGATAGAAATAAGTACTAGGCTTACAAAGAAGAAGTCCTGGGGCTGATTTCTTCGACTAACACCTTTTAATATGGTGCTCCAACATGGCCGCAGTCAAATGACTGAAACAAGCAAAAGAATATACACACACACTTGCAGAGATAGGGCTATGAGTAGGCACAACTTGAAATGGCATGTAGATATCAGATTGTCAAATGCTGCCCTCTGAGATTCAAGCCTACGTCTACTGTAGGCATGTTATGAATGCAGGCAATATGGGTTTTCAACCCGATAATTACGTGCTGTTATTTATAGCTCCATGAATACTTTGAGATCCATTGTGGCACGTAAAAGCACCCACTACACTCTCGGAGTGGTTGGCGTTAGGAAGGGCATCCAGCTGTAGAAACTCTGCCAGATCAGATTGGAGCCTGGTGTAGCCATCTGGTTTCACTATTCCTCAGTCAAATTGTCCAACCCATGCTAGCATGGAAAGCGGACGTTAAACAATGATGATGATGATAATGAAGCCAAAAATAAACATTTTAGAAACCGAATACCAAGAATTATGTGAAAATAGGAATATGAATAAAAACCTTCAAACAAGGCCAAAACCTAAAATCCAACAGTGGGAACCTTATTTCATCATTTTTGAACCCAACCCATTCGAGCCTACTCCATGGTTCCAAGACACAAACTTCCAAATTCAAAGTAATCTAAATGAAAAGCTTTCATCAAAATTCCAAGTTAATTTTATATTTGACAATCATTTTACTATTATTATTATTATTATTATTATTATTATCAAGGCGGTGAGTGTGAAGAATTGTTACCACACTGAGCTAAATGCTTAGTGGCATTTCGTCCATCTTTTTGTTCTGAGTTCAAATGCGGCTGAGGTCGACTTTGGGGATGATAAAATAAGTACCAGTTCAACATCGGTACTCAAAATGGCTGGCCTTGTGCCAAATTTCCACCTCATTATTATTATTATTGTTATTATTATTATTATTATTATTATTATTATTATCAATAGGGTTGTGAGCTGGTAGGATTGTTACCACGACAGGCAAAATGCTTAGAGGTATTCCATCAACTTTTCTTTCTAAGTTCAAATGCCGCTGAGGTCAATTTTGCCTTTCATCCTTTCAGGGTTGATAAAATAAGTACCAGCTGAACACTGGAGTTGATGTAATTGGCTTACCTGCTTCCCCAGAAATTGCTGGTCTTGAGCCAAAATTAACTGACACAAAGGCAGTGTATTTTACCAAAAATATGGTACCAAAAACAGGTTAAAGAAATCTATCCACAGATAGAAGGCTGTTAGGAAATATATAGGTGCAAGCATGGCTGTGTGGTAAGAAACTTGCTTCCCAATCACATGGTTCCGGGTTCAGTTCCACTAAGTGGCACCTTGGACAAGTGTTTTCTACTATAGCCTTAAGCTGACCAAAGCCTTGAGAGTGAATTTAGTAGATGGAAACTGAAAGAAGCCTGTCATACACACATCTATATCTATGTTTGTCCCCCACCACTGTTTGACAATTGGTGTTGGTGTGTTTATGTCTCTGTAAAAGAGATCGATAGAATAAGTACCAGGCTTAACAAAAAGTACTGGTCTTGATTTGATTGATGAAAACTTCTTTGAGGTGGTGCCCCAGCATGGCCACAGTCTAATGATTGGAAAAGGGTAAAAGATATCAAAGTGATGTTTGGTTACATTCAGGGTACCCTTAGGCAATACTGTGCGGCTGATTACAGAGTTTAGAGATGATAGTCCAAAACTTACCAGGTGCTGCGCATTGTTAGGCAGTAGAGAAGGTGAGAATGGAGGGGTGCTTAGACCAATCGTATGTTGGTGTGTGTGTTGATGTTGGTGCATATGTTGATGTTGGTGTTGGTGCATCTCAGTCCTCATGTAGGAGGCCGGTCCGAGCGGAGCTGTTCGGTCATGGGCCAACAACCGGTTGCTCACTTCACGTTGCAAATAGTCAGCATCTATAAGAGAACAAAGAAAGGAGGTTAATAAAGTGAGATATCACATGGGAAGCACATTATAATCTATTATGAACGTATGGGCTATCACATGATACATGGAGTACAGTGTAAAACATGATACAGAGAAATTCACACATCAACATAAATGTATGTATATATATATATATATATATATATATATA
>NC_069006.1:18074100-18076571 GCF_001194135.2 Octopus bimaculoides | reverse complement strand
ATAAACCACATAGGAGAGAGAGAGAGAGAGTGTGTGTGTGTGTGCGTTTATATATAGGGTGGGCCAGAAGTCACAAACCATAACATTTTACATTTTATTTATATTACATTTTTATTATAAGGGTGACAAGCTGGCAGAATCGTTAGCACGCCAGGCAAAGTATTTAGTGGCATTTCGTCAGTCTTTATGTTCTGAGTTCAAATTCCACTGAGGTCGACTTGGCCTTTCATCCAGTCGGGGTCGATAAATTAAGTACCAGTGAAATACTGGGGTTGACATAATTGACTAGTCCCCCTACCCCAAAATTCCAGGCCTTGTGCCTTCCAGTAGAAAGGATTGTGATTATTATAATTCATTTTGTTCGTCGTGTATGTGAATATTCACAATATTTTAGTCAATTTTAGAAAGATTGAAGCAAGTCTTTGACAATTCTGGAGTCTATTGAACTTATTTTGTGTGTGACTTTTGGCCCACTCTATACATATATGTTGTAGTGGACATGAGAGCTTTGAACACGAGGAAGAAAGATCACTGATGAGGGACAGTTACTGAAGCAAACTCATGTAAAAAGCAAGTACTATTTGTCAAAAGGTTGACCATTAAATGGTTGCTTGGCATGTGGACCACATTAGCAAGTTGGAAAAAACTTGACAAATGGGTACTGCATGAGCTGAGTGGGGAAAAAACCCCACCAACTATAAAATCTGTCCACTGCTTCTCTGGTGCAACAATGATTCATTTCTTTATTACACTGCATTATGGCAGGTGACAAGAAATGGATTTGATGTGAGAAACCAATGAGGTAGCTGAAGGCTGTGTCAAAGAAAGATATGAAACGTGACAAATGGGATCATCCACTACGATTTTAAGGATTTTGGTGAAATCATTACAGCAGGGAAATAAATACTGGTAGGAAATTCATGAAATACATCAAGCACTACGTTGTTCACATTCAACATTGGTCAGTTAAAAAGGACCAGTTCTTCGTGACAACACCTGACCACATGTCTGGATGAAAGTGAGTCAGCAAGGATACAAAACTACTTTGCCTAGATCACCAGCTGATACTACTTTCTCAAGCAAAGGACTTTTTGCTTGTTTCAATCACTTCAGTACTGATTAAAAAACAAAATACACACATACACACACGATGGGCTTCTTTCAGTTTCCATCTACCAAATCCACTCACAAGGCTTTTGTCGGCCCGAGGCTATAGTAGAAGACTGTGAGACTGAACCTGGTACAATGTATCAAACAGCTTGCCACACAGTCATTACTATGCCCATATATGTGTGTGTGTGTGTGTGTGTGTATTATAGAATTCATCAATGCGCATGTGTGTATAAATATAGTATTTGTCAACACACACACACACACACGCTGTGTTAGTGTTGACAAATGGAAGAAAGAGTACTCAATACAAAAGGGTAAATTATTATTATAATTATTATTATTAAGTTACAGCCAGAATCCCATTCAAATACCTTGAGTTTCATGTTAACAGATCAAACCTGCCAACACTTGGCACTTGACCAGAGACCTCTAGATATCTGACTGTGACTTACATACTAAATAACACACTCACACAAAATGACTAGTTTTTCTTTCTTCATCCAAGAGAATATCTCTTAAAGTCATGCAAGCATCACCATTTATTAGTATTAAGTTGTTAATTGATTGTTAATTAGTTGGCATGAACACAGTAGATTGCGGTGGTACAGAGTGCCACTGTGAAAAGGTGAGAACTTACTGGGGTTTCACATAGTTAACAAAGAAGTTTAAAGATGGGCCCCAGGGGTTCAGCGAGAGAGAGAAAGCAACAGATTCCTGTGGTAGAGCAGGGGATTTGCTTCAATGATGTAGACAGAGGAAGAAGAGGAGGAGGGGCGAGATTAGGGTACCACATTGAAGAAATGAAAGACACAGCAGATAAGGAAAGGGCAGGAGTCTTTTAGGGTTAACAATGAAGTGTTAACATACATACACACACACATCTTTGGCCTGTTTCAGTCTCTGAACCATGGCCATGCTGGAACACTCTTTAGTCAAACAAAATGACCGGTAATTTTCCTATTGATCCCTTTTTACTGAACTGCTACATTACGGGGATGTAAACAAACTAACACTGCTTACCAAGCAGTGGAGGGAGACAAACACACACACATAGAAATATACAAATATATGTGTGATGGGTGTCTTTCAATTTCCGTTTACTCTGGTTGGCTCAGGACTGTAGTGGAAGATACTTGCCTTAGATACCAAGCAGATGTATATATATATTCTTTTACTTGTTTCAGTCATTTGACTGTGGCCATACTGGAGCACCGCATTAGTCGAACACATTGCCCCCAACACTTATTCTTTGTAAGCCTAGTACTTATTCTATCGGTCTCTTCTGCTGAACCACTAATTTGAGGGAGCGTAAACACACCAACATCGGTTGTCAAGCGATGGTGGGGGACAAACACAGG
>NC_069006.1:18069182-18071682 GCF_001194135.2 Octopus bimaculoides | reverse complement strand
TATATGAATTGTAACTATGTAGTATTGATAGGTACAAGAACAAATGTGGTTGACATAATATTGGTGTATGATAGAGAGACGGAAGGGGTATAGTGATGATAGTAAAGATGATGATGGCTAGACAGGTTTTATCATAAAGAAGCATAATGTATATAAAGATGATGATTTAGTATTTGTAAGTGTAAGGTGGATGGCAGAGAGTGGAAGCTGCAGTGGACACGCAGCGACAGCTGCTCCATTAGCAGCAACCTATAGAGATGGATGTTTCCCCAGCAATGGAAATAGTCGATGGAGGGGGGGGGGAGTTCATAGAGAAAGGGATGGGGTAGAAAGTAGTCAACCAGCCAGTTAGGAATCGTCGCAATACCATGGTCAACCGACTGGATGATCATCTGCGAGCGAGAGGAATTTTACGGGGAATCGCGCAGCGCCAAGCGAAACCAAATCAAATGAAACGAAATAAGATGTTGATGGTAACTACTATTTAGTGCTACTACATGGAAAAAAGCCAAACCAAGACACTGCTACATCGTTGTAGAGTCACGCAAAAGAAAAAACAAAATAATCTCGATGAGAATTCAAAAGCAAAAAAATTGAAACAACAAAACAGAACACCACCATCACTGCAACCCCCATCCTCTATCCCAGTGGCAAATCCCTAGAGATGGTTGCCAGGATGCAATGGAAAGTAAGGAGTGAGTGGGTCAGAAGAATTGGTCGAGCATTGGGCAAGGTGGGGGACAGTCAATTAGCGGAATCGGTGGAGCATCATCGAGGTGTGTCATGGGCCGTAGAACTCATAAAGTCATAGTCTAACCCTGTTTCCATGGTATACAAGGAACTGAGATTACAACTCTAGCCCCTAAATGAGACACCCGGTCTGTCGTGGGGTTAACTTGCCAGCTATAGCTGGAACTCATTTACAGCTGGAGCAATGTGAAACGAAGTGCTTTTGCTCAAAAACACAACACGCTGCCTAGTTTGGGAATTGAAACCATAATCATGAAGGCAACCCCCTTAACCACTAGGCCAAACAACTTCATACACACATTTCACAGCTTAGTTCTGTCCCTCTACATTTGAAGTCTGAATCTTACAGAGGGTAATTTAACCTTTTATATTCTCTAGCTAGATCAGTAGTTCTCAACCAAGATCCATATAGCCCTTTATCTCTCCAGATAGGGTTCTCAACCAAAGTTCATATGACCCTTGGGGTTCCATAAATGATTTTGTTGTTAAACTTTACCTGCAATAAATTGCTTATCCTTCCTTCTACAATAGACAAAATATTGGAACAATTTTTTTATACAATTCAAATTATTATTTAATTATAAAAGTATGATATTTTAAACATCGAATGGCTAGAGGGGTTCATCTGAGTAAAATAGGAATCAAAGGGGTCTATAGGCAAAAAATGGTTGAGAACCACTGAGCTAGAGGGTTGGTAATATAAGAAGCAGTCAAGTACTGGTCTTCTGTGGTAGAGTTTATTGAAGTAGCTGTCCCATCTTCTGCAGAAATTAGACTCTAATATGAAATGCGAAGCAGATGTTGAGGTGCAGGTGTGGTTATGGTAAGAAGTTTGCTTCTGGATCACATGGTTCTGGGTTCAGTCCCACTGCATAGCACCTTAGACAAGTGTCTTCTACTATTGTCTTGGGCTGACCAAAGACTTATAAGTGGATTTGGTAAACAGAAATCAAAAGAAACTCGTCCTATATATAGATGTGTGTGTGTGTTTGTCCCCACCACCGCTTGATAACTGGTGTTGGTGTGTTTACTTTCTGTAACTTAGCAGTCTGACAAATGATACTGATAGAATAAGTACCAAGATTTCCAAAAAAAAAAAAACTAAGTACTGAAGTCAATTCATTCGACTAAAGTTCTTCAATGCGGTGCCCCAGCATGGCCAGAGTCTAATGACTGAAACAAGCCAGAGATAATGTATATGTACTACTTAACTCTTATCCTGTAGTTTAATCTTTTACCATTTAAACGGGCCATATCTGGCCCAAATATTCTACCTGAAAATCTCAAAGCAGCAAGATAATGCATGATTAACGGAAAACAATGTGCATAATACATAAGCATTACATTTAATGAGATAATCTGAATGCTAAAGAGTTGAACCACAGGTCAGCCTAGATCTAGCAGAGCTAGATTGGTAAGACCATGTCCTTTGATATTTAGACTTAGAGTACGTATGCTGGTGTGGAGGCGCAATGGCCCAGTGGTTAGAGCAGCGGACTCACGGTTATAGGATCGCAGTTTCGATTCGCAGACCAGGTGTTGTGAGTGTTTATTTAGTGAAAACATCTAAAGCTCCACGAGGCTCCAGCAGGGGATGGTGGCAAACACTGCTGTACTCTTCCACCACAACTTTCTCTCACTCTTACTTCCTGTTTCTGTTGTGCCTGTAATTCAAAGGGTCAGCCTTGTCACACTGTGTCACGCTGAATATCCCCCGAGAACTACGTTAAAGGTACACGTGTCTGTGGAG
>NC_069006.1:18064402-18069172 GCF_001194135.2 Octopus bimaculoides | reverse complement strand
CTTCCTGTTTCTGTTGTGCCTGTAATTCAAAGGGTCAGCCTTGTCACACTGTGTCACGCTGAATATCCCCCGAGAACTACGTTAAAGGTACACGTGTCTGTGGAGTGCTCAGCCACTTGCACGTTAATTTCACGAGCAGGCTGTTCCGTTGATCGGATTAACTGGAACCCTCGTTGTCGTAAGCGACGGAGTGCCAACGACAACGTATGCTGGAATACCTTATCCAACATGCCCTTCATTTAGGATTTGATTTCAGAGATTATTTGGTTGCCATTTCTCAACAGATTGAGCTACCATGTAGAGGGAAAACTATAGCATGTGACTGCTCTAACTTAAACAATGTCCATTCTGTTGCAGGAATTCAGAGTAAGATCTTATGTCTGAAAATTACCTTTCTTTTCCCTCTCCTCAAACATCAAAGGCCCCGTAGAAGAGGTTGTGGATTCAGCCCTTCCATCACTTAGAGCTATGTTTTTTTTATTCTTTAACTTGCTTCAGTCATTTGACTGTGGCCATGCTGAAGCACCACCTGAAAGGGTTTTTAGTCACAGAAATCAACCCCAGAACTTATTCTTTGTAAGCCTAGTACTTAATCTATCTGTTGTTTTGCTGAACCACGAAGTTACGGGGACGTAAATACACCAACACACAGATATATATATATATATATATATATCTGATGGGTTTCTTTCAGTTTCCATCAACAAAATCCATTCGCAAAGCGCTTTAGTTGAAGACACCTGCCCAAGGTGCCATGCAGTGAGACTGAACCTGGAACCATGTGGTTGGGAAGCAAGCATCTTACCACAAAGCCACACCTGTGTCTATAAAAATTGTTTCAAACATGTACAAAAGAAAGACTGCAGAGAAGTTGAGTGGAACTAGCTCAAAACGTTGAATATCTTGATTACTAATAAACATACACTCATGACAACAAGCTGGCAGAGTTGTTGGAGCAGAGGAAAAAATGCCTTGATGTTCTGAGTTCAAATCTTGTTGGAATCAACATTGTCATTTATCCTCCCAGGTTCAATAAAATGTTAGAGTTGATGGTTATAAACTAACCCTGCACAGCTAAAAAATTGCTGGCCTTGTATCTAAATTAGAAGCCATTTTAAACGTATAATCACTAAATCTATAATTTAGCAGTGAAATATTATTGCATTATCAAATGAAGCCTGAAGACTTCGCATGTAAAATCTAAACAACAGGAAACATGGATTCTACGCCTTAGCTTTTCGGCAGGTTTACACAATGCTTGGTAGAAATAGGCCTAAATTAACATCTGATCAGTTAGGATAATAAATAAGGCACAGACATTGCAGAAATGATCAAAGTCATGTAACAACTGTCTTGCACAGAATCTTTAGATCATAAGAAAAAAAAAATGCTGAGTTAATTTCTACTGACCAACACAAGAACAAATTCTTCTTCAAGAATTGTTAAGATCCTCATGCTTGATGGGCACTTTTATGTCATAACAGCATGGCATAAAAACTTTGTAATATGTTCTTTTACATGTTTCAGTCACTGAACTGCAGCCATGCTGGAGCACTGCTTTTAATGATTTAATCCTTTAACATTCGGATTACTCTGTCGAACGTAATGCTTTACATTGTTTTGAATTAATCATGCATCACCTCATAGTTTTGGGATTTTGATGATGTGATTGTTTAATTTTAGGATGACGTAGGATAAGTGTGAGAGGTGACCAGTTTGAAGATAAAACACAAAGAATATTTGGGTCAGATGTGGCCAGTTTAAATACTACATGGCTGATTATATCAACATTAGGACTTATTTCAGTCTGGTTTATATTTGTTGAAATGTTATGGGGCATAACAAACAACATAGGACACTGTATTGGTTGTAACAACTGGTGTTAGCATAAACACACACAAAGCTTCTGTGCAGTTTTCTTTCTACCATATTCTGGTCACAAGGCATTGGTTAATCCAAGGCTATAGTAGAAGGGACTTGCCTAAGGTGTCATGAAGTGGGAGTAAATGTGAAAGTATGCTGTTGCCTCTGTCTCATATCGTCCTCCTCATCATCTAATGTCCATGTCCGATGTTGGCATCAGGTGGATGCTTTGAGAGGATCTGATGTGTCAAAGGACTGCCCTCTGTCTGCTTTGGCATAGTTTCTATGGCTGGATGCCCTTCTTAATGCCAACCACTTCAAAGCATAGACTGGGTGCTTTGTTTTTCTGTACAACCTGTATTATTGAGATTGCTATGCCGTTCACAGGACTGTGAGCTCTAGGGAGGTAAGGTGGGCTCAGCTTTATGCTAGGGTCGAGGGGATTACTATGAGAGAGAGGGCACAGCAGGTTCCCGCACTGGGATCTGCATGGCTACTCACGTCTAATAGGCGAAAAGTGGGGTAGAGAAAGAGAAAATGATCACAGAGGGATCTGATATATACATATATATACACATATACATACATACATATATATATATATAATATACCTGATTGGTCTTAACTGCTTTTAAGTTGTGTAGTTATGGGAACAGGGTTAGTAAATAAAACACTCCAAGAACAGGGAAGGGGTTATGAGGTGTGAGAAAAGAATCAATCAGTTAGAGAAAGTCTTGCGAGCGGAATATAATGTTAAAGATTATTATGGTTAGAGAGCAAGGAAACAAAACATCAGGGCAGTGGTGTGTGTGTGTAGAAGGGGCAGGGGAAGGGTCAGTAGATGAAATTCAAAAGAATGTAGTCATTAGAGAGGAAAGAAAGTGAGTCATCTTCCAGCACTAACTACACTGCATCAGTGAGCAAGATATTTCCCCTTGCTTCTGATTCTGGAGAACTTTAAGGCATCATAAAATATTCGCCAATTTAATTGGTATTAATACAATTTCTATTAAAAAGGGTGGTGAGCTGGGAGAATCATTACTGTGCTGGGCAAAATGCTTAGCAGCGTTCTGTCCGTCTTTACATTCTAGGTTCAAATTCCACTGCGGTTGACTTAGTGTGGTGGGAGTGATATAAATTGAGCATTGTCTTTCTCTAAACTCGAGACATGTGGGACTATATAAGAAATCCTTATGATCAAAGACACAAATCTTGCCTTGCCCCTCATAATTCAATACTAGCTGATGTTGATTTACTTCCTTGAACTTTTTCTTTGAAAGAGTGTCTGGGTAGGAGGGGATCCAGACCTATGCAAGTGAGAGATGTCAACCAACTTGACAAGCTGATCTGGCCCTCAACGTTTATAGAAGGCAGATAATATTGAATAGAGAGGATGAAAGAAAGATACATTGCATGTGAGACAGAAGGGGAGAGAGAGGGATGGGAGGAGGGATGTTAGCTTTAACTTTTAGAAATTTTCTTTACAAAATGGGTGGTTGATGGGCAGTCGGTGGGGTTCTTCAGAGTTTCCGAAAGTGGGTCATTAGAAAAGAAAAAGAAAAAAGAAACAGGGCCTGTAGGAGTGGATGGGGTGGGATAGGGGAAGGTATCAAGACGAATAAAGGAAAAATAAGAATCGATAAATAGTAGTAGTAGTAGTAGTAGTAGTAGTAATAATAACACGCAAATAAATTATGCAAGAAATCAAGACTATTAGTGGAGAAAATTTGAAAATGTATATATATATATATAGGTTATATATATATATATATATATATATATATATATATATATATATATATAGGTAATATATATATGTATATATAAAATAAAGAGGAAAAAAACTAAACAAAGGGAAGCTGTCAAAAATGCGAAGGTGAAACAGAAGAGGTTTAATTGCAAAGTAATTAGTGAAAAAGGTAAAGTAGCAATAAGCTTTTGGTCAGAGAATGGTAAAAAGGTTTTAGCAAGAAAGGTATGAGCCTAAGCTAAGAACAAGCTGCTTGCTGGCAACAAAAGCTCTTTTCAAACGAAGCCATGTTGTTGACAGAAAAGGTTTTGAAACGTACGTAAGTATGGACTAATAACAGACGGACAGAGACCGCCAGGAAAATCCAAATGCTCGCACTGCTTCGATGTTGGAGGAGGGCGAGCTAGAAAAAGAAAAACACAAGCGTTAACTTATTCCACACTTTGCCCCATCTTGCAAGAATGACTTAAACCCAAAGGAAACTTTCAAGAAAAAAATCAAGGCAAAAAAAAAAATTAATTAAAAAAAGACAACCCCAAAACAAAAGCCACTTCCCACTGACAAAGAATTGAAATAAATAAAATAAAAATAGTTAAAATAAATTAATCTTGCTACAATAGTTTATTAATACTGAAAAGGATAAACAGGTTACTAACGAGTCATTAGATATTTAACAGATTTCTCATAATTTTTTTATAAAGGAGGGAGGATAGTCTTTTTTTCTCTCCCCTGTGAATTTCAGTTTTATTCCATTTCATTCCCAGGTGAAATGGCAGGCCTTAATTGACAAAATGAAGGAATAATTAAAAATTAAGGAAAAAAAAATATATCATTAACAAAAACACTAATGAAATACTTCAATATCTCATCAACAGTTTTTTTAATCACACTCATGTGATTTGGCATTTTGTAACTCAATTGCAATCTATTTGACTGTGGGTTCAAACTGAATGACTGTTACATAGTTCTTCACTTCATTCCAGCTAGAATGCTTGTGTGTGTGTGTGTGTGGGGGTGTGTGTGTGAGAGAGAGGAAGGAGTTTCTCGCTTGGCAGCTCATTGTTATGGATACCAGAAATAAGCATCAACTATATAAGTACAATCATAAGGGTTACAAAAACAATTTGACTTCATTTTAGGGCTTTTTTTCTCCCACA
>NC_069006.1:18061048-18064096 GCF_001194135.2 Octopus bimaculoides | reverse complement strand
GGAGGAATGGATCCTGTTAGGATTTCTGTATAAACAGCAATTTATTGAATGGTCATGTAAATTTAGTGGAACGTAAAATGATCTGAGCCGATTTACACGTTAACAGTTACACGCAGCAGACTTGTGCAACTGCAAAGTGTTTATATAGCAGCCATGTAACGATGTAGCACTTCAGGAAAACTAATTAACAGATCTTTGATTGTGTGCCAGCTGGCAGTTTTGAATTGGAGAGTGAGGGATGGCTGGTGAGAGTGAGGAAACACTGACAACTGGACCATGTCTCGATAATGGACAGCTCCGATACTTTCTATTGACCAACTGCAAGCCAATGGAATTAAGACAATTGTAGTTTGGTCTGTCTCTTACTAACACTTTTGTTATCGTATTTCTGGTGAAATGCACAGCCTTTGTTTCAACAAATTTAGAACATAAATTGCTGTGAAATTTCGATGGAAAATTTAAATCAGATAAATTTAAAACAGGAAATTTGCAACGTTGCACCAAAGGCAGTTTAAGGCAGGTTGGTATCGAAAGGGTTAACTAATTACTCAGTGATAGTAGCATTGACCTGTTTGTCTTGACAAATAACACAACAGTGTTAAGTTCAGTCAGTGATTGGTAGAACAACATTTGCAGTGGTGTGTGTGTGTGTTTGTAGATTCTTGATCAATTACCATATGTTGTCTAATTGATCAGACCCATGAGTTGTTCAGCCATTACCATCCAATCATTTTTACTGGCACCTAGGAGTTCCAATATTATTTTCAGTAGAGGTTCTCAACTGGGGTCTATATAAGATTTTGTTGTTAAAAATTATGCGCAATAAATTCATTATACTTCTACAATTTGTTGGCACATTAAATGGATGCGCAATGGCCCAGTGGTTAGGGCAGCGGACTCGCAGTCATAGGATTGCGGTTTCGATTCCCAGACTGGGTGTTGTGAGTGTTTACTGAGCGAAAACACCTGAGGCTCCAGCAGGGGATGGCGGCGAACCCTGCTGTATTCTTCCACCCCAACTTTCTCTCACTCTTACTTCCTGTTTCTGTTGTGCCTGTAATTCAAAGAGTCAGCCTTGTCACACTGTGTCATGCTGAATATCCCCGAGAACTACGCTAAGGGTACACGTGTCTGTGGAGTGCTCAGCCACTTGCACGTTAATTTCACGAGCAGGCTGTTCTGTTGATCGGATCAACTGGAACCCTCGACGTCGTAAGCGACGGAGTGCCAACAACAACTTCTACAATACACAGAATATTTTAACAATTCTTTTTTATACAATTCCTAATAATATTTAATTATAAAAATATACTAGGATTTTTTAAACACTAAATGGCTATGGGGGGGGGGGAGGAGATAAAAAAATGGTTGAGAACCACTGATTTAAAGGGTGTCTTTCTCGTACTTTGTTTTTAATAGATCGCAAGGTACAATTTAAGGGAGATTTGACTGTGACTGCAATTTCTAGCAGGCTGAACAATTCTGTAGGAGCACCCTTGTAGGTTCAAGAATCAATATGAAATCATAATAATTGTCATTACCATCATCGTCTTTGGTGACTAAACATGGTTTTTGCAATTTATTTCATCATCTGGTTGGGCAACTTGCCCGGACCAGTGCAACTCTTCCATGCCAGAAACATCAAATGAATGATGTGGCATGAGCATCTGGCTTGGTTTTTAGTCACATTGGTCTTTCGCTAACCGAAATATCACATTTGTGCACACCACAACGACAAATGATAGCAGTAGTTCACTAACTGAACTGGTTGATCCTAGCCATTGACAGTTTGTTGTCTGTTCAACCACTCAGCATCTGGTGATATTTGCCACTGATTCAACAAGTTCATCTGCCAAATGAGCTCACATCCACCTCACTCCATCTTATGATTTCAATGTACCTTGGCTTCGGTAGTTACATGCTAGCTAACCCATAGCTGGGACCCTGACAGGTGCTACTACTCTGTGTCGGAGAACAGGCTCAGGAACATCAGTGGCTTAGAGGAGGCTCTGCACTTCTCAAACTCCTGGACATCTTGAACCAGGACCCACTACTGGATGCAGTTTAAACTCCTGTTTACATTTACACTAAAATTCAATTAATTTGCTTTCCAACTGTTATCAGTTGTGCTAGTGAAAGCTTATGCACATAATATCAGCTAGATTATTCAAACTAGGAACTTAATTTCTAAACTGAAACTAAATAACAATTGGATGAAGTTGTGATGGGAGAGTCGTCCCCATTCTGCTCTTTCATTTTGTGTTTGTTGACACGGGTACATGCCCGAAGGCCCTACATGGTCAGCAAGTTTGTGCCCCAGCATGACTGCAATCCAATGACCAAAACAAGAAAATGTGTATGTATGTGTGTGTGTGTGTGTGTGTGTGTGTGTGTAATTTAATATACACAAGATTTAAATGTGAGCCACTATTAGTTTCATGCTTCTGGAAAAACAATGGTTGGACAAGCATGTCTAGCATGCTGTGTATTTTCAGCCAATCACTCAGACTCAATATACATATATTTTTCCTAGTATGGATACAGGAATGAAGCAAGACTAATGAAGATAAGAGATAAAATCCACTCAAAGTATAATACAGATGTAAAAAAATAAGGGAGAAAAAAAATTTTTTTTTTTAGTCTCTACATCTCTGAAGTCAAGGTTAATAATAATAATAATGGCAGAAGTTTGTAAATCTTAACATCTCAGCTCATCTGTAGGTATGTTTTATACAAGCCACTCAAATATAAACTATATCAGGAAGCAACAAGGACTTAAGTGCTGATAATAAAAGTAACTCCTCACTTATCTCTATAGCTATTTAGAGATCCTTCACTGAGTGTACAGGAATTATTCTGCGTGTTTATGAGTCAACAGAAACAATAAATAGAGAACAAAAAAAAAAAATTGTTTTCTGAATTTAATAAAAATAGTTCACTGAACTTTAAAAACAAACAAAAAATAAACTGTAAAGAAATCTAGACATTATTTAATGAATAAACAAGTTTCTAACGAGACATCAGATATTTAAACAATTTTCTCATACT
>NC_069006.1:18057691-18060647 GCF_001194135.2 Octopus bimaculoides | reverse complement strand
ATAAAAAAAAAAAATCTTAAAGCCTTTGCTAAAAGGGACAAATCCACAAACAGTTATTCACATATGTATGTGTGTGTGTATATATATATATATATATATATATAAATGTATGTATGTACACAGTGTGTTGCCTCCAAAACAAGATTTGGTGGTTAAAACAACCAAGACAGATTGGCTGGGCTAGCAACATACTGTGGATGTGTGTGTGTGTGTGTGACCCTACTTAGCCTCGTTCAACTTCACTTTGCAGCAAGATTCACAGAATTAATAACAATATTTGTTGTGTAGTAGAAGCAGAATAATATAATTATTGTCACAAGATGAAAGAAAATCAGATTTCTTTCTATTAAGATTTAGCCCTTTAGCACTTAAACTGGCTATATCTGGCCCAAATATTCTATATGTTTGATGTCCAAACTGGCCAGAAACGGTTTCTCACACCTACACAATAATGTCGTCTTAAAAATAAACAACCACATTACTGAAATATGAAAGTTACAGGATGATGTGTGATTAACTCAAAACAATTTAAATCAATAAGTATTATGTTTGATAGATTAATCTGATGCTGAAGGGTTAAAGTGACAACTTGAGTAGAGAACACACTTCATCTAGGCTGTTTCTGAAGGTGACTGAGAGCCAACTAGACTGAATATAAAATGCTTCGACTACCAAGCCAATGAGTTCCAAGTAGGGGTTTTACAAAATTGAACCCCACCCCTCAAGTATGTAATTGTTTACTAGATTAATTGATTCATTAATAGAGTCACTGGCTGTGGGGTGTAATGTGTAATTGACAAAAAAGCCAGAAGGCAAAATAGAACAGCTGGGAAAATTAAAGTGGTACTTACTTGCTTGGAAAGACATAGAATCTGCAAAATGGCTCTGCACATTGGCCGGGACTTGCAAGGCAGTAGAGGTTAGAGTTGGTGGTGGAGGTAGAGGAGATGCAAACATACTGTGAGTGGCGGGGTGTGCCGCAGAAGAGTGGTGTGGGTGGAGAGTTGGCGGCGGGGCAGCCGGGTGATGAGAGAATGATCCCGGATGTGTATGCAGCGAGTTCAATGGGAGGTGTAAGTTAGCAGGAGGAATTGGAATTGGGGAGGAGTATAACTGTGCAGCCGTTGGACTGAAAGAGATGAAACATGAGATTTAGAACAAGGTTTCTCATATATTTGCAGCAAAAAAAAAAAAATATCTATATATATATATACATACATTACATTACATACATATACACACACGTTCGGGTGGGGCTGAAATAATTTGGAATAAATCTTTATGTAACTAAGTCCAAGCAGATTGAAGTTCAGATTTCATTCTATTGATTTATGATAACGATTTTGCATTCACTATTCATCTTTACATATTTTAGGTTGTCACTTATTGTGCAACTAGTCCAGGCCTTAGAATTACAGGTACAATCCGTGTTATGGGCTTCCACGTAGTTTCCATCTCAGGCTTGAGTCAACCAGAGGCTATGGGAAAAGACATCTACACACATGCCTCGTCCAAAATTGACATGAGAAGTTGTTACATGGTATGTAACTACTTCTCATGTCAACGGACACAAATGAGTTGAGCATGGGAGCTTGAACAAGATGTACCTGAATGAGATAGGCCAGCATCAACAGTTAGATAACATGCAAACTACATTGGAGACACGCAGCTAAAGTGTACTGAGCAACATGGTACAGTAGTTAGTTTCCTTACCGGATGTCTAAAAGTTCAAATCCTACCATGATGTTCTTTACTTTTTTTTAAAATTATTTTTCTTTAATCTTTGCTGAGGAGTTTAGTGAACTAAGTACCACTTATGTGTCCAACCAATGAGAAAACTCAAATATGCTGATGAATGCTGTTAGCAGTACAGGTCGTCGTTAACTTACAACCGATTGACCTCAGGATTGGCATGCTAGCTTCCGGCAGCAATAATATATAGTCCAGTTGAAATCTAATGGGTTTAATTTCTTAGAAATTAACCCAGCTATGGATGCTGTCAGCTAACAAACGCTTACCCTAGGTTTAGTTTTTGATCACCACTGTGGTTACCCCAAGTGTTGGATGAATATCCTGTCACGGAGATATTGAGGCAACCTTGTATTCGTTTATTAGATGACTGCTTGAGACTACAAACAAATAACACTGTTGTAGTATAATACAGAATGCTGTGTGTGACTTTTACCTGAGAAGGTACCTTAAGAATCATCATCGTTTAACATCCGCTTTCCACGCTGGCATGGGTTGGACACATGATTTGGAATAAATCTTTATGTAACTAAGTCCAAGCAGATTGAAGTTCAGATTTCATTCTATTGATTTATGATAACGATTTTGCATTCACTATTCACTGTGTGAAGTAGTTACATACCATGTAACTACTTCTCATGTCAATTTTGGACGAGGCATGTGTGTAGATGTCTTTTCTCATAGCCTCTGGTTGACTCAAGCCTGAGATGAAAACTATGTGGAAGTCCATAACACAAATTGTACTTGTAATTCTAAGGGCTGGACTAGTTGCACAGTAAGTGACAGCCTAAGAATGTAAAAATATAAAAACAAAGCTATGTATAGGCCTATAGGCTGACTTACGCCGAGTCAGCTGGAACCAATTGTAGTCGTAAGTCCATGATAACTTGTATACTTAGGTGGGGCATGTGTAGAATAATGGAAACTCATGATACAAGACAGAGAAGACAGGGGAAATTGGGTCCTTACCTAGTCCATCCGACAGAGCTCTTGGAAATGTACGGCAATGTTTCTTTCTCTTTTGTGAGGACAGGATCGTCTCGGCGTGGAAGTGCTCTGGGAGAGGGTGGCGTTCGTTTTGGGGCTTCACGAACTATAGGCGGCACTGGTGGTGGTGGTGGTGGTGGCGGCGGTTGCTGTTGAATTGATGAAGCAGCTTTTGACTGGGGGGAGGGACTCTTCAGATGGGGAGAAGGAGACAAGATAA
>NC_069006.1:18055091-18056099 GCF_001194135.2 Octopus bimaculoides | reverse complement strand
GTTGTTGTTGCTGTTGTATTGTACTGTGGGCTAAGTTGTGTGGCTGGGAATGGTTGGGCAGAGAGTTGTGAGCGACGGTGCCAGATGAGGCTGAGGACGAGAATGTGGGGTGGGGAAAAGTCGGTGGAAGAGCTGTGGTGGGAAATGTGTTGTTGTTGTTGTTGTTATTGTTGCTGCTGCTGTTGTTGTTGTTGTTGTTAGAGTTGGTGGCGTTATGTGGCTGAGATGTAGAGACCGAGGCAGATACACTGCAACTGGGGGAGTTAGAAGTAGTGCCGGGACTTGCAGCAATCGCAGAGCTGCTTGTTAGAGTTGTTGGTGAGTTGGCTGCATGGGCGATGACAGCTACAGTGGGCGTGGCAGTGATGCTGGTGGCGGGATTACCAGCGGTCAACGGGCTGCGTGTGCTGAAAGTATTGGTAGTTGTAGCCGGCACTGCAGTCACGCAGCTGCCGCTAACGCGGTTACTGTTGCTACTACAACTGCTACTGCAGGTACTGATAACCCCACATATGGTGGTGATCGTTGTAGTAGTAGTAGTAGTAGTTGTTGTAGTTGTGGTAGTGGCAAGGTTACAGTTTCCTGCAAAAACATAAAAGAACACATCATCATTAATAACATCATAAGGTGGTAAGCATACAAGACTAAACACTTAGTGCATTTCATCATCATCATCATCAATTAATGCTTCTTGTCCATGCTGGATTAGGTTGGGCAGTTTGACCAGAGCTGGTAAGCTGGGGAGCTGCGCCAGACCCCAGTCTGACTTGGCATGGTTTCTACAGCTGGATGCCCTTCCTAACCCCAACCCCTTACAGAATGTGCTGGGTGCTTTTACATGGCCCTGCACAGGTGCTTTTATATATATATATATATATATATATATATATATACCTTCTGAGTTTGTGGAGGTGCAATGGCCCAGTGGTTAGGGCAGCGGACTCGCAGTCATAGGATCACGGTTTCGATTCCCAGACCGGGCGTTGTGAGTGTTTATTGAACGAAAAC
>NC_069006.1:18044459-18054777 GCF_001194135.2 Octopus bimaculoides | reverse complement strand
CACTTGCATGTTAATTTCACGAGCAGGCTGTTCCGCTGATCGGATTGACTGGGACCCTCGACATCGTAAGCGACAGAGTGCCAACATCTTCTGAGTTTAAATACTGCTGAGGTTGACTTTGCCTTTCATCCCTTTGGGAACAATGAAATAAGTACTAGCTGGGCACTGGGGTCAATGTAATCGACAAGTCTCCTCCCCTAAAATTTGGGGCTTTCTACATATTGTAAACAGGATTATTAATAACAGCATATCGTCATCACCACTTCAAACAAGTAGTCAATTAAAGCAGCCTTTATATAGTCATTTAACCTGCTAAATACAACAACCAAATCTCCTTCAATTTGTACCCTATTACCTTCAGGAAAGAAAGATACACTGGACAATGTAGGATGAAAGACAAAATTGACCTTGGTGGGGTTTTAAGAAAGTTTGCTTCCCAACCACATGGTTCTTGATTCAGTGCCACTATGGGTAAGTAGCTTCTACTATAACCCTGGCACAAACTGAGCTTTGTGAGAGGGTTTGGTAGATGAAAACTGAAAGAAGCCCACCATACACACACACCTATATATGTATCTTTCTTCCCCACTACTGCTTGACAACTAGTGCTAGTTTGTTTACATCCCTATAACTTAGTGGTTTTGCAAAAGAGGGACTGACCGAATAAGTAACAGGCTTTAAAAATAAGTAGTGGGATCAATCTATTTGAAAAAAAAACCTTTCAAGATAGCACCCCATTGTCACAGTAGTCCAATAACACAAGCAAGTAAAAAAATAAAAGGCAGCAAAAAGAAAAAAAAAGGTAATTTATAATGATAAAAAAATTAAAAAGTGAGCCTGCATTTGAATTTGAACTTAAAAATACAAAACTGAACACAAAGTGTCTGATGCTCTACTAATTCTGCTATCCATTCACCAAACGTCATCATCATCAGTTAACATTGGTTTTCCATGCTGGCCAATGGGAGAGCTGCTCCAAGCTCCATTTGTCTGTTTTGACATGAGTTTCTACAGCTGGATGCCCTTCCTAACGCCAACCACTTTACAGAGCGTATTGGGTACTTTTTATGTGGCACCAGCACAGGAGCTTATTAAATGGCACTGGCATGGGTGTTGTTTATGCGGCACTAGCACAAGTGCTTTTTATGTGACTCCCTGGCACAACTGCTTTTTACTTAGCACCGATGCAAGTGCTTTTATGTAGCACCAGCATGGGAACTTTTCATGTGGCACCAACATGGGTGCATATATGTGGCACTGGTACTTGTATGTGGAACTGACATGAATCCTTTATATGCGTCGCTGATATTCGTGCTTTCTGCATGGAACTGGTATGGGTGCTATTATTTCTTGGCAGATAGAAATCTAATTTCTAAGAGAGGCCAAATATTTATTATATCATCAGTCTTTCCCTTTCACAGATATAAGCTCAGTTCAAGATTTTTTCTTTTTATCTTTTCTTTTTTAACAGCCAAATTACATCATGTTAAGTGCAGGAAAAATACACAACACACGTACACAGATGAGTGAAGAGGTGGTGTGGGATGGGCAGACATGTAGTGCGCAGGGGTGTGTAATAAGATAGAATTAATTAAAATAGAAACAAGCAGCAAGTGGTTACTGTTTAAGACTGATAACCTTAGGTCAGGCAACAAGACACACACACACACACACACACTGACCTCACAACAATCCCACTTGCAAAACAAGGAGGGTCACCAACAGTAGGTGGTTGTGCCTAGGACAAGGGGAGTTAAGTGCTGAGAGAAAACTTCTATCAAATTACAGGGTAAAGTGTGTAGGTGTGTGTGTGTGTTATCACTGATTCATTCACCACCGCACACCTCCCACTTCATGTATGGGAGACAACAAATGAGTGGGGAGGTACAGGTAAGGTGTGGGTGGTGGTGGTGGTTAGATCTGCTTTCATAGACAACAAAAGAACAGTTGTATGACATGTGATGTTGCACAGCTGACAATGTGTGGTAGGGAGGAAGTAGCTGTGGTGATAATGTTGTTGTTGTGGTGGTGGTGGATCGTAGCTATAGTGGATGGTACAGTTAGGTGCCAGTAGAATGGATAAGCAAAGGTAGCTAGAGTAGAGGTAGGTGGCGATGGTGAAACTGCAGTGGGTGTTATGAAGACAGGATGCAATTGAAGAATAGAGGCAAGCCAAAAGTTAAGAAGCTTGCTTTCCAACTACATGGTTCTGAGTTCAGTCCCACTGCATGGCACCTTATAATTAAATATTAGAAGGAATTATATCAAAGTATTAAAATATTTTGTGTATTGTGAAAGTACAACCAATTTATTGCACATAAATTTTACTAACAAAATCTTTTATGGACCCCACCCAGGGATCATGTGGATCACTGCTCCAATGATTGTTATATTAATGCCTTAACAACAACAATAATAATAATCCTTTTTACAATAGACACAAAGCCTGAAATTTGGGGGAGGGTGGGGCGAGTTGATTACACTGACCCCAGTGTTCAACTGGTACTTATTTCATCAACCCAGAAAAGATAAAAGGCAAAGTTGGCTTTGGTGGAATTTGAACTCACAAAATGAAGACAAACGAAATGCCACCAAAGTATATTGTCCATCATGCTAATTATACTGCCAACTTGCCACCTTACTCTTTTACTTGTTTCAGTCATTTGACTGTGACCATGCTGGAGCACCGCCTTTAGTCAAGCAAATCGACCCCAGGACTTATTCTTTGTAAGCTTAGTACTTATTCTATCAGTCTCTTTTGTCGAACCACTAAGTTACGGGGACCTAAACACACCAGCATCGGATGTCAAGTGATGTTGCGGGGACAAACACAGACACACAAACATATACACACACATACATATATACGACAGGCTTCTTTCAGTTTCCGTCTACCAAATCCACTCAGAAGGCTTTGGTCGGCCCGAGGCTATTGTAGAAGACACTGGCCCAAGGTACCGTGCAGTGGGACTGAATCCGGAACAATGTAGTTGGTAAGCAAGCTACTTACCACACAGCCACTCCTGCGCCTTACTTAATAATAATAATTGAAAATGTAAATGGTTACATTACATAGGGTGGTTGTCCAAACAGGACAAGGACCAGGCTAAAGACAACACACACACACACACACACACACACACATATAGTCTTAGTGTCAACTTACTTTTATGATTTATCGTAAATAGATCAGATTCCACATCGGACGCCTGAAATGAAAGGAAAAAAAAATGATTAGAGATATATAGAAAACTGTCATAAATAGATAGTCAAAAGTCAGAAAATAAGTAAACAATTGCTAGAAATATGCAAATAACTGCTAAAAATATGTAAGCAAAAGTTTAGAAAATATGTGGACGATTGCAAGAAATCTGTTGACAAAATGCAAGAACTATTTTCAGAGTAGTTGCTAGAAACGTGTGGTGCAGACATTATTAATTCTGAAATAATAAAGGTACAGTTATCACATGTTATTTTAAAGTAGGTGAACTATGACAAGGGACCACAGTGCAAAGAAACTTCTTAGAGGCATAGGAGGAGCACGTTTCCCAGTATCAGTGTGATTGCTGTAAAGAATATAGATCTAATGGCAAGGGTGGCCCAAGATCTTTGGTTTCTTCAGCTGCTGGAAGCTGAGGGAAATTGTGGCAGTTAGCTCTAACATAGTTATGTTAGAGCTAACTGCCACAATTTGCTTTTCTCTCTCTCTCTCTCTCTCTCTCTCAGGGTATATTCCCATAGTCATCTGTCTCCCTGGATTTATTCACAAGGGATCAGGGCAATACACATAAGGCCCCATAACTGTGGTAAGGATGATCAATTCACTCCTTTACAAAAGATCCATTATTCTCAAAGGGGTCACCATTTCAAGTATTTCCAGGTTTATGCATCTTTTTGACGGGACTTAGGGTCTGCCCTGCTGGGTTTCTAGGAACCCTCCTCTCCAGCAAAGCATAGTGGCGCTCCTGGTTTAGTTGCTGATGACTGTGTAACAGGTTGTACTGGATTACTTGCTACCTGAAGCATTCAAAATAATACACACTAAGAGGTACAGCTGCATGATTTTGAGAAGTTTGCTTCAGGTGGTGTCAGGTTCAAGTCCAAACCGTGTGGTGACTTTGGTAAGTAACTTGTGACATGTGGTCCACGAAGCCTACTGAAGGGACAATTACTGTTCTTGGATTGTGGAATTAATCCTCTACCAGGTTGTCAACACCACTAAACTGACCCTTGGTTGTCTTTAACAGGATCTACACTGTTGCATGTGTCTGGGTCAGATCTGCAATCAAACTCGTCTTTAAACAAGTCTTAAAGAGTCTGAAGATGTCAGAAACATGTGGACAAATTGCTAGAGACATGAGGACAACTGCTAGAGACATGGACAACTGCTCTGAATATGTGAAAAATTGCTAGGGATATGAGGACAATTATTGCAAGAAAATGTGGACAATTGGTTGGACAACTGCCTGAAATAACTGATAAGAAAACAACACATATATAGACATACACAGGATTGTATACAAACATATACATCCATATAACAGATGTTAGAATGTATAACTCGAGCAAATTGTTGTCAAAGGAAACGAATTGTTGTCAAAGTGAAAGTAGGCTGTGTAGTCATAATGTAATCAACTAATTAACAGGTGTCTCTCACTTTCACATTGTATGGGTCTGGTGGAGGTGGTTGGGAACAAGAAAGTGAATAGACCAGTAACCAAGACAGTGTGTTTCTATATGAAAACCTCAACCTGGCGGAAGCTTTGTTTTTCAACTGCCACACACACACACACATACATAAACACACACAAAGATGCACATGTACAGATAGTTACACAAACCTGTAGGCATGGGGAGAGAGAGAGAAACAGACAGAGAGAAGGGAGACAGAGAGAGTAAGGGAGGGAGACAGGCAGAAAAATAGAAGAGAGAGAGAGAATGGTATTCTGTCAGAGAAGATGAAGTGAAATCCAATGAAATTTGCTGAAGATATGTTCTAATTATCGATTGGTCTGCTCCCAAGTTGTCGTGATTGATCTGTGCTAATTAACGATTAGCTTAGTGACAGAGCTATTGATTAATTAGCATGTTATCCGTGATACGAAAATAATAATTTCTGCAGATACGATAATAATGACCATTGGCACATTTGAAGAAATAGGAAAGGTCTTGAAGCTATGTAAACACTGGAGAGAGGGAGAGAGAGACGGAGGGAGAGAGAGAGAGAGAGAAATGAGAGAGATAAGAGAGAAAACAAGAGACAGAAAGGGATAGAGAGAGAGAGCAGAGGAGATTGATAGAAACAAGGTTAGTGTGAAAGGAGAAGGGAGATGGGAGAGGAGAACTGAGATCGAAACTCATTAATCGCATTAGTCATTGCATTACATTTATTGATAATTAACTCATACCCAGCCATAACTCTTATGAGAGCCACACGGTCCTACTCGCCAGACCCACTCCACCACTCCTTTTTATTACATATCGTAATCCTGAAATTACATTATCACACTAATGCAGATATTATTGCCTCTGACTGTTGGGAAGAGGAGAGAAGGGTTGTACTATGCAGTGTTAATCCTAAACACAGGGGCTAATCCCAAACACACACACACACACAGGGCTAAGGTATATCTTTTATTGCTTATTTGTTTCAGTCTTAGACTGCAGCCATGCTGGGGTCACCGGCTTGAAGGGTTTAGTCAAACAAATTGATCTCTGTAGTTGTTTTTAAGCCTGGTACTTCTATTGGTCTCTAAAACTGCTTAGTTATAGGGATGTCAACAAACCAATATTGGTTGTTGTCAAGTAGCGGAGGTGCACACACATACACACATACATATATGTCCTTATAACTTAGCAGTTTGGCAAAAGAGACCAATAGAATAAGTACCAGGTTTAAGAAAAATAAGTACTGGGGTCGATTCTTTAAGGCAGTGCCCCAGCATGACCACAGTCTAATGACTGAAACAAGTAAAAGATGAAAAATACACACACGACAAGCTTCATATGCATACACACACACACACACACACACACACACACACACATGCCGGGCTTCACATACATATATGGTGTGTTTCTTTCAGTTTCTGTCTACCAAATTCACTCACAAGGCTTTTGTTAGAGCAAGGCTAAGACACTTGTCCAAGGCACCATGATGTGGGACTGAATCTGGAACTATATGGTTGCGAAGCAAACTTCTTTACCACACAGTGATGCCTGTGTCTATGTGTACATACATTAATGTTATTGCACTTATTTTCTAGAAAGAAAATACTAGAAATTACTCTTTGCTCACTAATAGCTATAATAATATTCTTGTTGTTATATCAACAACCATTCTGCCTCTCCCCGTCTCTTTTATACTATGTATATATAAGATTGCTAACCTATCATTCTGCAAATGCCACTGTGGTCTACTTTGTTGTATGCATTTGAATAAATTATCCAACCTGGGATAGTGGGGAGGGAGAAAAACACCATGCCAGAGAAGTAGCTTATCTCTCAGCTGTTTCTAAGACCCAGTACCACACAAGGCTATCAATCAGCCAATCCTGAAATGCCTGATATCACACGAATCGAGCTAATTTTGTTTACAGTCATTTTAAAAGAAATGAGCTGTTCTCTAACATATGGAAGAGAGCTGTCTACCAAAGCCTTGTGAGTGGATTGGCCCGAGGCTATAGAAAGAAGACACCTGCCCAAGGTGTCATACAGTGGGACTGAACCTGGAACCATGTGGTTGGAAAGCAAATTTCTTACTACACAGCTATGCCTACATCAATGTTAACAGTTTTTCCTTCACCCATCAGTCTATGTAGGCCCTGCCATGCTCTGGGTGACACAACTTTCTCCCCTCACCAAATCATAACCAAATCAATTTGTGTTCTTCATGCTTTAAGATGGTAAGATAACAATTTCAGGGATCTCTGACTGCAATGTTCAGCTGGTCAAATGACCATGTAGTAGCTCTCTTTTTTGATTCAGTTCCTGTAATAGTGTGGTCCATGTACTGTTGCTGTATGGTACCTTTACTCTGGTGTGAGTATGTGCAGTAAAACTCAGGTTTTGGACTTCAGACATTAAACACATGAACAACATATATATATATAGAGAGAGAGAGAGAAAGAGAGACAGATTTTTACACATGCATAGACACACACACCCACAGAGTAACTGAAGAAAATCAACACTATCTCTGTTTTTATAACAGGTGAAAGATACAAACAAGTATGATACCGATAAACCTGTAGGACCTTCTATGAAGAGCCATACACAAAAACTCAAGATATGAAGGGCAAAGTTGACCTAGGTTAGGTTTAAACCCGGGAAAAGGGGGAGGCTTTAGAGATGAATTTCTATTGGAAAAAAAAGACACACGTCATCATTTAACGTTCCCTTCCCATGCTGGCATGGGTTGGATGGTTTGACAGGAGCCAGCAAAGTAGAAGACTGCTCCTGGCTACTGTGTCTGTTTTGGCAGGGTTTTTACAGCTGAATGCCCTTCCTATGACCATCCACTCTGCAGAGTGGACTCAGTGCTTTTTACTTGACACCAGCACTGATAATATCGTTTTTAAAGTTAGATGGCCCTTCCAAATGCCAACTACTTTACAGTGTGGACTGGATGCTTTTTAAGTGGCGCAAGCACTGGGCAGGGTCACCAAGTAACTTGCAAGACAAGGAATTTTCTGAAGGGAGAGAAGGCATTGGAGGAAGGGATCTTGCAATAGGATAATGAAAGGTTAGAGTGTGACAGAGAGACAAAGAAGCAGAGACATGTGTCGTGCTATAGAGGAGGGGGCATTGGAGGCGGATATCTTGTCAGATGATGAAAGGTTATACTGAAAATGAACTCTCACAAGCAAATACACACAAATGTTGGTGGTTGTTGATTAGCCTTAAGTGAATCATCATTTACCAATTATGACCATCCGGTCTCTTTTTAGGGTTTTGTATGACTACAATATCTAAAATAGTTCTTTCTACCAACCACCAGCTTGATACAACCTGTACTAAAGTACTTGTATTTAAATTATATTAAATTTGATTGTGATTAAAATCTCATTTGGCTGACTTATGTTACAAATAGCTTCCTGAATCCTTCCAAAAGCTAATTACATTGAAAATGAAATGAAACACAATCTATTCATTAAAAATACAGTGGCAGGATATGATTGGAGGGAAATTTGGTTGCTATTTTTAACAAGTCGAGCAATCAAATATAGATTCCCTTGTATG
Organism: Octopus bimaculoides; assembly: GCF_001194135.2. Lineage (NCBI taxonomy): Eukaryota > Metazoa > Mollusca > Cephalopoda > Octopoda > Octopodidae > Octopus > Octopus bimaculoides. The sequence continues at coordinate 18,046,536 of NC_069006.1, read as the reverse complement.
CTTCAACGGATGCTTCATTTAACAGTTTATAGAGCAGTTGAATCTGGTACCTCTAGGTTAATAGGAAATGTTGTTAGAGGAAGTATTGTGAGAGAGGTTGATGGATAACCCCTCCCCTCAAAATTCCTGGCCTTGTGCCTAAATCAGAAACAGCCACTACTACTACTACAACTACTACTAGCATGTTACTTAAGTGGAAATTGGGGGAACACTAGACATGCTGAAGTATGTATATGAGTTCAGTTATCATGCAAGTAAGATGCACAATGCAAAGCAGTGAGCTGGCAGAATCATTAGCACGCTGCGTGTGTGTGTGTCCGCCCACTGCTTGGCAACTGGTACTGGTGTGTTTAAGTCCCCATAACTTAGTGGATCAGCAAAAGAGACCAATAGAGTAGGTACCAGACTTTAAAAAAAAAAGGAAAGAAGCACTAAAGTAGATTCATTTGACTAGAAATTCCACAAGGTGGTGCCCCAGCATGGTCGCAGTCTAAAGAACAGCTATAATTAAGTTGGTATTTGGAATATAAATTAACAAGAAATTTTGATGGACGGTTTTAAATTGAATCACTTTAAATTGAATCACTTTAATTTAAATTGAATCACTTTAAAACCGGAAGTTTGTATCAGAGAACTGAGTGCGGTCTCAGGCAGGCTGGTATCAGGAGAGTTAGACAGAAAAACAGACACAACAACGCCTAAGTTTAACACATTAAATAGATGTAACTGACGCAACAGATGTAATCTGTAAAACAGATGTACAAGACCGAAGACGCGAATGAACTGAGTGATGGCAGTTGAACCACATATCCATTTCAGTGAAGGACCGAGGTTGATTTCATCGATGATAATTCTTCAGATAGATGAATGATGGCAAAGTTGATCTCACAATAATAATAATAATAATAATAATTTCTACTAAAGGCACAATTTGTGGGGAGGGGAACTAGTCGATTGCATCAACCCCAAAGTTTTTCACTGGTACTTAATTTATTGATCCCAAAAAGATGAAGGGCAAAGTTGACCTTGGCAGAATTTGAACTCGGAATGTAAAGACAGATGAAATGTCATAAAGCATTTTGCCAGTTTGCTAATGATTTTGTCAGCTGCTGCCTTTACTACTACTACTACTACTACTACTTCTGCTACTGCTATTACTACTACTAATCTCTTCTGATTTTGGAAACAGGACTTAACCTGTGTTTCCCAAGAATTTGTGGAGAGAATGGGGGAAAGTGTATAGTATATTAGCAGTTGATATACACCACAAGCTCAGAAAGAATATGAGGGTAGCATGATATAACATAGCAAGGATAGTCCATTGAGCATTTTGCAAAAAGTATGAACCTGGCAGAGCAGAAGATTGGTATGAACCATAACCTGAAAACATTATCACAGATGATAATGCAAAGATCCTGGGGACTTTATGATTCAGTGCGACTATGAGATTGAGAATAGGAAACCAGATATAATGAAAATTGAGAAAGAATGCAAACAGAGCTGGATTATAGATACAGCACGCCCAGCTGACAAGAAGATAAGTGATAAAGAAGAAAGAAAAGTCGATAGATATGACAGGTTAGCTTGGGAGGTTAAGCAGTTGTGGTCACTGGGAAAGGTGGTAGTAATACCAATAATTGGAGCCTTAAGAATAGTAAGTAAGGATCTTCAGAAGTACATTGAACAAATAGGGGTCTGCAGTACAGGTGGAGCACTTGTAGAAAACAGCACTGCTTGAAAAATAAGCGGTGATACCTCAGCTAGGACGCTGACACTCGTTGATGCTGCATCGAAGAGGCCAGGGAATAGAAGAAAGAAGACATGCACCCAACACCAGAGCTGAAGACACCTCCGAAAGGGGGTGGCCCAGCCACATCAAAACGGTAGAGGAGTAGGGGCCGAAACCGGACGTGGTTCCTCCTGATGATGTCTTGAGCTAACTGGATCCTAATCCACCAAGGGAAGGTATGTCGGAAGAAAGTAATTCAACAACGCGGGTTGATGAACCGTAAGACGTGTGGCCAGAACCTCCTGGAAAATAACCATATCGAGGGACATTCCACAGTTGAATTAGAAC
>NC_069006.1:18038190-18043870 GCF_001194135.2 Octopus bimaculoides | reverse complement strand
AAGCTACAAATGATATGAAGCACATTTGCAACCAGTGGTGTATAAGAACATCCGATAGTCTGGTTGATACCATGATGCATATATATGTATACATACATACATACACACATACATATGTATATATATATATATATATATATCCTTTTAAAGTACAGCAATAGCTGGGTGCCTGGGTGGAAAGACTCTCTCTCAGAAATTAGAAACTATGTACAGAATGGTAATCTGTTTGCTCAAAAGGCATCCTTCTTTGACATGTTTCTGATAACTGAAAATGTCAGCCGATGAGAAACGTAAATGGTTAGAAAGATAATGGTGCTAGTGGGCAATGATGGTGATGGTGGTAGTAGTAAAAGTAGGAATGGCTTTGATGGTGGTGTTGGTGAAGGCAGTGGTGGTTATGGTGGTAGTATACAGATTTAAATACATTGGAGATGGCAGCACCATCAACTTGCAAAGATGCAAGAAATGTTATCTAAATAGTAGATTCCATTGCCAGATAATGAGGTGTGAGGTGTCTGTCTGTCCAAGAAACAGCAAAAGTAGTAGCAGTGATAGTAGTAGTAGTAGTAACAGTGGTACTAGGTGAAGTAGAAGTACATGTAGTGGTAGTTGAAGTAGTAATAGTAACTGTAGTAGTAGCAGTGGTGGTGGTAGTAGTAGTATTAAAAACAGCAGGCAAGATATATATGTCATAGCAATAAACAATGTCAGTGGGACAGCAGTAATACTGGGGTAAGGGCTACAGCCTATACTGCATTGTGGTAGCAAACAACTAAAGTATAGGCAAACACAGCAGTAGTGGTGGGTTGTGTGGGTAAAAGTTGTGGTAGTAGTGGATTGTGAACAACAGTATGGGCAGAAGCAGCAGAAAAGCATTGACCAGTGTATAGGCAGGTGTGGTGGTAGTGGTGGCATGCAGTGGAAGTGTGGTAAGAAATTTGTTTCTGGGTTCAGTCCCACTTTGTGGCACCTGGGGCAGATGCCCTCTACTATAGCACTGGGTTGACCGAAACCTTGAGAGTGGACTTAGTAGATGGTAACTGAAAGAAGCCCTTCGTGACTATATACATACATTCATGTTTGTGTTTGTCTCCAACAAATGCCTGATAACTAATGCTGGTTTGCCTATGTCCCCATAACTTAGCAGTTTGGCAAAAATTGACCAATAGAGTAAGTACCAAGCGTAAAAATAAAAGTATGGAGGCTGATTCATTTGACTAAGACCCTTCAAGGTGGTGCCCCAGCATGGCCAGAGCCCATTGACTGAAACAAGTAAAAGGATAACAGATCAAAGTGCATTGTGGACTACTACAGTATGAGCAAATGGTGGTGGTAGCCATGGGTTGTAAACTACAGCATGAGCAGTGGACTATAGGCTAACTTATGGGATAGTGAATACCTTTATCATGATCCAATAATAGGTTATCGATTAAAACTATAGGCGATTATAAATGACATTTCGACTTTGCTATGAGGTCATGTATGAAGTTCAGAGTTATGAGCTGATGGAGCAGGTCACAAGGTAGACATATGATGATGATGATGACTATAAGGAGGGTGGTGGCAGTGGCAATGTTGTTTGGTTCCACGTTGACCTAGATCAAGCAGAACTACGATTACTGACACTCCAACCATGCCTCCTCCATCACTTTAGGTGTATTTAACCCTTTAGCATTCAAACTGGTCAGGTCCAGCCTCTCACACCTGCCTTACAATGTCATTCTAAAAGTAAAACAATAACATCGTTGAAATCTCATAGCCACGAGACAATTCATGATTAGTTAAAAACAATGGAAATAAATGAGCATCACTTTTGATAAATTAATCTGAATGCTGAGGTTGTGAGTTCGATTCCTGGTGGTGTGTTGCGTCCTTGAGCAAGACACTTTATTTCACATAGTTCCAGTTCACTTCATTGGTAAAAACGAGTGGTGCCTGTATTTCAAGGGGCCAGCCTTGTCATATTCTGTCTCATGTTGAATCTCCCTGAGAACTACATTAAGGGTGCACACATCTGCAGAGTGCTCAGCCACTTGCACAATAATTTCATGAGCAATCTGTCCCATTGATTGGATCAGCTAAAACCCTCATCGCCATAACTAACAGAGGGCTGGGACTTATTTTGCCTTTATTTATTTAGAGTAGCAGGCTGCTGTTTAAGGGTGTTTTGGATGCTATTTCTAGGAACTCAAGTAAACATGTAAATGCTGTTGTACCAGTGGTTATTAATGGTGTTGGTGATACTGATAATAATAATAATGAAGGCAACAGCATTAATGGCAGAACAAGATGGTGATTCTTCTAACACTGTTCTTGTACAGGACATGTTCTCTGGAACAAAATAAATAGATTTCCTAAGACATCATCACAATGGTACAGAGTGGTGTATGTGCTAAAGAAATTGGTATGTGCTGGTGAACACGGCGAAGGAAATGGTAGAGGTGTGGTGTGTAGGGTGAAGAAAATGGTAGATGTAGGGGTATTGGGTGGAGTGGAGATGGATGGTGGGGGGTGTAGGTAGAAGGAGTAGGTAGATGCTATTATATTAGACATCAATTTAGTACTTGAAAGCTTAGAATCTGAGAAACAAATCTAAATAGATTAAGAAAAACACTTTAGAGAGTTTCCATCAGAGCAAATTGTGTTACATATGCATTCAGACCTATCACAGAGCGAAGATGTATGAAGCACACACACACACAATATATATATATATATATATATACACACACACACACACGTATGTGCGTGTTGGTAAGAACACAAAACATATGCATCACACTAGATAACTACTTTATATATACTCATTGCTGTATGTATACACTCCAGTGCTAAGATAAAGACATTATAATGATAATAATCAAAACCATACCCATTGTATATATATGCTCTTCTTATCATTGTATTGTTTAATATACACTCTTGCATACACAAGATATTCACTGTATGGACCATTCATATTAATACAGCATTCTATACAAACACGTGTGTGTGTGTGTATATGTGCGAGTGTGTGTAAAGTGCCACACCCTAACAGTTGAGGGAACCCGTGGAAGAGGTAGGCCCAGGAAGACCTGGGCTGAGGTGGTGAGGCAAGACCTTCGTACATTGGGCCTCACCGAGGCGATGACTACGGACCGAGACCTTTGGAAATGTGCTGTGCGTGAGAAGACCCGGCAAGCCAAGTAAGATCGTTGCCAGTGCCCCTGGACTGGTTCTTGTGCGGGTGGCACATGAGATGCACCATTTTGAGCGTGGCCGTTGCCAGTACCGCCTGACTGGCTCCTGTAGGATTTTCGAGCGAGATCGTTACCAGTGCCCCTGGACTGGCTTGTGCGGGTGGCACATAAAAGACACCATTTCGAGCGTGGCCGTTTTCGTGCGGGTGACACGTAAAAGCACCCACTACACTCTCTGAGTGGTTGGCGTTAGGAAGGGCATCCAGCTGTAGAAACTCTGCCAAATCAGACTGGAGCCTGGTGTTGCCATCCGGTTTCACCAGTCCTCAGTCAAATCGTCCAACCCATGCTAGCATGGAAAGCGGACGTTAAACGATGATGATGATGATGATGATGTGATGATGATGACGATGTATACAGATATGCTTATGCACCATCATACTAAGCATTCACACAATCCAAAATACACCTTTTGAAATTGAAAAGATAAACTTATACACACACAGTGAATATGTATGTATACATGTGTTTGTGTATAGGTGTCTATGTATATAAATATATATGCAGATATAGATTATTTAATCTTCAGAAATTAACTATGAAAAAAAAAACAGGAATGTGTCTGCTTAGAGGCCAGCTGGATCAAGGATGACCCAGGGTTCAATAACAGACTGATTTATGGATAAAGTGTTATTTTCTTGGCAGAAACATTCTGAGTGCATTATCTTGTGTGATACGACTCCTCCCCCCTGTATCTTGTTCCATTTAAACCAGTCAACCGATAAAGAAAGTTATTTAGCCCAAGGCCAGGCCTATCATGTATGGTCTCCCAGCTATGATCACAACTGCCTTCATTCTTTTTAATTTTTAGTTTTCACATCTAAGGGATTTCATTATCTTCTGAGTCTGTCATGTCTGAAGATAGCAAAATGTGAGGAAGATTTAGCTGGTATTTCTAGAAGGCTGAGTGACTATAAACTTTCAGTTTTAAGCTTGGATGGCAATTACAAGCAGTAGTGGCAACCTCACAACTGTATCAGTTATGAAACCTTGGCCATGCTGGGGCACTACCTTGAAGAACTTTCAGGTGAATGAATTGACCCCAGTAGTTTTTTTTTTTTTTTCCTTTTTAAATTTGGTACTTATTCTATTGATCCCATTTTGCCAAAACAATGAGTTACAGGAATGTAAACAAACCAACACTGGTTGTCAAGTAGTGATGGGGACAAACACACACACACACACACACGACAGGCTTCTTTCAGTTTCTGTTTACAAAATACACTCACAAGGCTTTGGTCAGCCCAAGGCTATAGTAAAAAATACTTGCCCAAGGTTCCATGCAGTGGGACCGAACCCAGAACCATGTGGTTGGAAAGCAAGTTTCTTACCACACAGCCATGCCTGCATCTGTGGTTATCATCATTGTTTTTACATCTGCTTTTCCATGTTTGCATGGGTCAGATGGAGTTTTGTTGAGGTGGATTTTTTACAGCTGGATGCCCTCCCTGTTGCCAACCCTCGCCTGTTTTCCACTAAGGTAATATTTTCCCCAAAGATTGGGAGTGCAGGATGCTGCTTACATGATGGTGACATTCATTTACAACAATCACACAATGTCAAGGCAAAGAGTCAGTAATACACACAAAGTGCCACACAGTGGGATTGAACCTGGAACCACATGGGTGGGAAACAAGCTTTTTATCGCACAGCCATGCCCACACCTACCTGTGTATGGGCAAGCATTTTTCTCTGGGAAGAACGTTCTGACTCATGGCTTTCGCAGAAGTCAAAAACCAGTTATATTATTGTTGTTGTTGGCACTCCGTCGCTTACGACGTCAAGGGTTCCAGTTGATCCGATCAACGGAACAGCCAGCTCGTGAAATTAACGTGCAAGTGGCTGAGCACTCCACAGACACGTGTACCCTTAACGTAGTTCTCGGGGATATTCAGCGTGACACAGAGTGCGACATGGCTGGCCCTTTGAATTACAGGTACATCAGAAACAGGAAGTAAGAGTGAGAGAAAGTTGTGGTGGAAGAGTGCAGCAGGGTTCGCCACCATCATCCGCTGCCGGAGCCTTGTGGAGCTTTTAGGTGTTTTCGCTCAATAAACACACACAATGCTCGGTCTGGGAATCTTCATCCCTCCCACCCCAGCTAGCCAGTCATACTGTCTCCTAAGACAGTAAAACATTCCTTCAATATACACAAGAGAAAAAGGCCAGGTTAGTTCCTTCTCAATTTTATTCGATTGTCAAAGAATATGTATAAGAATATGTATATGTATTTTTCCATATGTGTATTTTCATACACTGTTTTTAACACTGTTTTTAACAATTTCACCTTAATATCAGAGAATGTGTGACAATCAGTATGTAACACTACAAAGTTCATACAAAGCTTTATACTTTAAATATATTTTATCATCAAAGAATGTATATATGCATTTTAATACTCAGACTGTTTTTTAACATTTTTTATTATTCTCAAAGACTTT
>NC_069006.1:18031495-18037145 GCF_001194135.2 Octopus bimaculoides | reverse complement strand
ATATATATACATATATACAACGGGCTTCTTTCAGTTTCCGTCTACCAAATCCACTCTCAAGGCTTTGGTCAGCCCGAGGCTATAGTAGAAGATACTTGCCCAAGGTGCCACGCAGTGGGACTGAACCCAGAACTATGTGGTTGGTAAGCAAGCTACTTACCACATACATACATACACTAACAAATTAACTATCTGTATGTCTGTTTCTCAATTAGTCACACCACAATTAGATTTAATTAACATACTCCATGTCCTCTTTGTTATACACACACACACACACACATACATACTGATATTAATAAGTAAACACTATCTATCTGTTAATGTGCTCTGTACTTAATATATGTCAACATTGACTTATCTCTCTGGCCTACCAGTTATTTTTAGTTAATACAAATTGTAAGCATGGGTGTGTGGTACCTTGAGCAAGTGTCTTCTACTATAGCCCCAGGTTGACCAAAGTGCTATGAGTGGATTTGGTAGATGGAAACTGAAAGAAGCCTGTCATATATATGTGTGTGTGTGTGCGTATGGTTGTAAATGAATGTCACTGTTGTATAAGCAGTGTCCTTCATTCCCAGTATTCTAGGGGAACAGCTTTGGCCTGGGGGTGGGGGAAGATATTACCTTATTTGGAAACAGATGACGAGGGTTGGCAACAGGAAAGGTTAGCACGCCGGACGAAATGCTTAGCGGTATTTTGTCTGCCGCTACGTTCTGAGTTCAAATTCCGCCGAGGTCGACTTTGCCTGTCATCCTTTCGGGGTCGATGAATTAAGTACCAGTTACGCACTGGGGTCGATGTAATCGACTTAATCCCTTTGTCTGTCCTTGTTTGTCCCCTCTATGTTTAGCCCCTTGTGGGCAATGAAGAAATAACAGGAAAGGTATCCAGCTTTGTAGACAAGATCAGCCTCAAACTCCATCCAACCCAAACATCAGGATGATGATGATGACAGGGAGTGCTGAATATCTCAACACTATAGGCTGAAATATTTTAATAATAATCTTCATCAACAGAGCTGGGGAAGACTAAGCTGTCTTTCACAACCAAAGGCATGAAGGCTACTAAACCCTAACCTAGCTTTTAGAAGTTACTCAGATTAATAGCATTAGAATTATCAATTAAACCAAGTAAGAAGGAGAGCTCTGAGAAAAATAGTAGTAATAATAATAATAATAATAATACAGGAAAAACAAAATAAGAAATAATATTCCTTTAAAGGAATATTAATACCAATAACTAATACTTAATGAGTATTTTATTTTCTTGGCTTTCGACAGGTGAAAAGGCAAAACTTGATCGCAGTCAGATTTGAACTCAGAACGTAAAGAGCTAAATATAAATAAACACCGTTGGCATTTTGTCTGATGCTCTTTGGTGAATCCACCAGACGAAGTTAGAACCTATGACTGTTGCAGCAGTGCTCAGCGCCACCACACCGTTCCACACAACAGACACACACTTCACCACACCGCCAACCTGTTCTCAGGAGAGCTGATTAGACAGAACATCAAACAGATGTTTCCTCTGCAATGTTTAGATATCAACTAAAGATGATAGCTTGCCCCCCCTCTTCACTGTTGTTTTAATAATAAACTTGGCACCAGTTTCTGGCAGGGAAGGAGATGGGGAAGAGAGAGAGAGAGAGAGAGAGAGAGAGAGAGAGAGAGAGCAACATGGACAGACAGTGAAAGAGAGAGAAATTACACACTGAGCTATATTTTACATTACATTCTCAGTGAAATATCTGCATTCATGGCATTCACTAATGTTATTAGCTACACATTGTTCACTAATGTTAGTTACACCTTTTGTATACCAATGTTATTAACCACACCGTTCACTAATGTTATTAACTACACATTGTTTATGAGCATTTATCATCAACAGTAAGTATTCAGTGTTATCTACACACTGTACTATAGTACTATTATATACATACTATTCAACAGTGTTCAACAGTAATCCTGTTCACACACTGTTCAACAGTGCTATTATATACATATTATTCAACAACACAATTATACACAGACCATTCAACACTATTATTATATATACTGTTCAAAAGTGCTGTTATATACACACTGTTCAACAGTGCTATTTTAGATACACTCTGTTCACTAGTGTTATGATATACACACCATTCAACAGAATGTTTTATTAAATTAACGTTACAATACACATTGCTACAAAATATATTAGAGGTTCCTCCCACTGGCACAAGGGGACATATTCTGAAATGGAGTGAGTGTTATAGCTGGTCCAGTCGAGCCTAGAATGGGCATTACTTGGAATTAATTTTAGCACCCTAGATTGGTGGGTGGCACTGGGCAGTTCCGGTGTCATGATGGAAGGGGCCAAAACACCTATAAATTTACTTCACTGCCTTATGAGACATTGACTCCTACATTTGAAGATGGATTACAGAAGCACTTTCAGCACATAGTTATTTACCCTAAAAACAAAACTCAAGAAAAATAAGACCCTACAAACTGTAAAACAGTTTATCTGGTATGGTAATATGTGTGCCACAGAAGCTCAAATTCTGCCGAGGTTGACTTTGCCTTTCATCCTTTTGGGGTCGATAAATTAAGTACCAGTTGCGTATTCGGGTTGATCTAATCAACTGGCCCCTGCTCCCCCAAAATTTCGGGCCTTGTGCCTAGAGTAGAAAAGAATGTGTGCCACAGACCTACTCTCCACAATAGCAGTTCCCAACCAACAAGCTGCAATATAATTCTGAAAAGGGGTCACGAAGACAAAATCTTTTACTTTTAAAATGTGATGAGATATAAAAATAATGCTCCTAACTATTTCCTTATATAATAATAAAGTATATGGGGCATAATGAGGTCCACAGTACACCATTTACTATAAGAAAAACTGAGCAAGCCATGGCTATGTGGTATGAAGTTTGATTCCCAACTACATGGGTCCGGGTTCAGTCCCACTGTGTGGTATTTTGGGCCAATGTCTTCTATAGCCCCTGGACAACATTTAAAAAGCCTTGTGAATGAATTTTGGTAAAGGGAAACTGAAAGAAGCCTGTCATATGTGTATTTTTGTGTTTATCCCCCATAACTGGTGTTGGTTTGTTTACATCCCCATAACTTAGCAATTCAGCAAAAAGAGACTGATAGAAAAAGTATCAGGCTTAGAACAAAAACAACAAAAAAAGGACTGGCATGGCTTTGTTCAACTAAACCTTTCAATGTGGTGCTCCAGCTGGCCACAAACAAGTAAAAAACTAAAAAAATTATATCTTGTCAAATGTTAATTTTATTAAATTTCTGAAATACTATTTGTTGTTGAAAACCAAAGTGAAAAATGGAGGGGGGAGAAGAGAAAGAGGGGGGGGGGTCACAGTAGATTACAGATTTGTGTTGGCGAGAGATTGGGGTATTGCTGGTCTAAGAGCTTATAAAATGGGGTGGTTGGGGTTCATGGGTGGGGAGAGGGGGGTCTGGAGGACCAGAGGCAGGCTTGTAGCTATCTATTGAGCCCTCTCCTTAAAAAACAAAAAACTCAACACACATTCCTTGAGTTTCGTAAGGATTCCCCTTGCTGAGGAGAAAGAGGGCCTTGAAAGCAGCCTTGGGCCTCCTTGCCAAATTCTTCTCTCTGAGGCCCTAGCTTCCCTACGTAATACCCTTATTAATCTACGCAGTGTAATAATTATATCACAGCTACATGATACACCATTAATCTGGACAACATATTAGATAAAGTGAAGCCGAACCAAATTACACTAAGGTGCGAGGAAACTGAGCGATGATGGTTTACGTCAGAGGGAAAAATACTAAGAAAGAAATGAAAGCAAATGCTAAAAGAAAAACCTAGTTAATAAATATTTGCAAAGGAAGATAAGCTCGTGTGAAGTGAGGAGAGGTGAGTTTTGACATTGTGAGGGAAGGGCCGTCCCTTCTTCTTTTACAAATTTTATTAGATAATGTAGTTATCTACGCACACTTCATTATGTGTATATGTAGATAAGTTGGTGTGGACATATTTAATACATAGAGCATGGAAAAGTTAATTAGAAAAAAAAAAAGTGTGCATGTGTGCACGTGCGAGAAAGAGAGAGTATGCATGTATGTGTATATGTATATATATATGTGTGTGTGTGTTTATATATTATATACGTATACACTCATATGTATATGGATGTATATATGCATGTGTGTGCGTGTGTATGTATGTATATATATATATATGCGAGTGTGTGTGTGTGTACTTATGTTTCAAGTAGATTTCTTGTTGCTACGAACGTGTATATTATGTGTGTGTGTATATATATATATATATATATATATATATATATATATACTCTTTTACTCTTTTACTTGTTTCAGTCATTTGACTGCGGCCATGCTGGAGCACCGCCTTTAGTCGAATCAAATCGACCCCAGGACTTATTCGTTGTAAGCCTAGTACTTATTCTATCGGTCTCTTTTTGCCGAACCGCTAAGAGAGAGAGGCCTAAGATGTTAATACAATACAAGCAGCAATAAAAAAAACTAACTAGAAAAAATAAAGCCAAAAAAATCCCCAGTTAACACCAGCTGGTTGCTAATATGATATTCCAATTCCCAAGAAGCAGAGAACCCAACGCTGGCCAGCTTTCAGAGTTACTCTTAAAGCATTACTCCTACAATGGTTTTCTTTCCTTCAGTTTCGAAAAAAAATCTAACCACATTTATTATTATTATTGTTACTACTGTCTCTTACGACTGACTTCACGATTTATTTTTCCATACACAAGATATATATCCTCTCGCTACACATAGTTTGTTATGTAACATGTTAACTGAGAGAGTAGCTTATACTTCAACCACAATGGCTGGCCCAGGGAAGGGCTGAGCGTGTGTGTGTGTGTGTGTGTTTCTCGTTCATCTCTGCCTTAGTTCTACATACAGATAAGCAGAGTGAGATAAGAGCCAGCTCTGTGGATACTTGTGATTCCAAAACAGGATTAATAATCTAGTGAGTTTATCAGATCTGTTAAAGTAGTTAACTATACACAGATTATATGTTATTAATGTTCATAAGATAAGATAGCAAGCAACTACCCAGCCACTTACACACAGATTCTTTATCACACACACACACACAATAAATGGTCACCATCGAAACTTCCTTAGATAATGGTGTTAGCTACATAGCTGATATACACTTTCTATTCTTTCACACACACACACACACACACCAACACACATATGTATATATATACATACACACATACATATATATACATACACAAACATAGACAAATATATATATATACATACATATATATATACACAAACATATATGCACACAAGTATATATAAATATATACCCATATACGTACACACAAAAGTGCTGTCAAACCTGTGTTAAGAAGTTCATTTAGCAACTACATGGTCTTGAGTTCAGTACCACTGCAGAGCACCTTGGGTAAATGTCTTCTCCTGAAAGTCCAGGTGGACCAAAGTCTTGTCACTGAATTTGCTAGAGGGAAACTGGAAAGAATCCCTTCTTCATATATATGTATGTGGCTCTTTACATGGTGAATTAACAGCAAGCAAACAATACCCCCAGTGTGAAACTGATGATTGTTTGTTTGCAATCTCATGAACACATGTTCAAATGTGGTGGTGTGTGTGT
>NC_069006.1:18029662-18031235 GCF_001194135.2 Octopus bimaculoides | reverse complement strand
ATATATATATATATATATATATATATATATATAGGCTCTGGTGTGGCTGTGTAGTAAGAAGCTTGCCTCCCAATCACATGGTTCTAGGTTCAGTCCCACTGCATGGCACCTTGGGCAAGTGCCTTCTACTATAGCCTCAGGCCGACCAAGGTCTTGATAGTGGATTTGGTAGATAGAAACTGAAAGAAACTTGTTATATATATATATGTATGTATATATCAATGTGTGTGTATATCTTTGTGTCTGAGTTTCTCCCCCACTACTATTTGATAACAGCCAGTGCTGGTGTGTTTAAGTCCCTGTAATTTAGCAGGGACTTAAACACAAAAGAGACCTATACAGTAAATACCAGGCTTTAAAAAAAGGCAGTACAGTGGTTGATTCATTTGACTAAAAGGAAAAAAAAAAAAAAAGATTCGAGGTGTTGTCCCAGCATGGCCGCAGTCAACTAACTGAAACAAGTAAACGATAAAACATATTTGTGTGTGTGTGTATATGTGTGGTGTTTGTATATGTGTGCACTACACAGCTTATATGTTACATACATTACTATTACGCTATTGAGTGTAATAATAACCAACACTCAATATTAGTTAACATGTACTTTGTAACACAATACATGGTTAATCTCGGCCTTACTAGTTAACACACAGCTGAATAAATAACTTGAGATACTTTTAATAGTTAATGTAGCCAGCTAAAAACCTAATATATTATTAATCTTGAAGGTGCATTACCTATTGTAGGTATGCAGGAAGGTAGCGCAGCCGCTATGTAGGTAGGTGAACGAGTCAGTAGTTACATGCAGTTTAATAGAAGACAGCTATGTTAATATATTACACAGAAATATATATATATATATATATATATGACTTTATACACAATCTCGGCAGATTCCTTACAAGTTTTATTACTTAATAATATGTTATTAGTGGATTAGATTTAATAACGACTCTTGCATAAAGCCTAATAACAACACAAGCATATACGTAGTTCCAATTAATAATTGTTAATCTTTGATATACAGTTAACTACTTGAGGAAGCATTTAGATGTAAGGTCATTGGTTCAGGTTTATAAGAGGGTCCTTTTAATAGACCCTATTGTTATAATAATAATAATAATAATCATCGTCGTTGTTTAACGTCCGCTTTTCATGCTAGCATCTGTTGGACGATTTGACTGAGGACTGGTGAAACCAAATGGCTACACCAATAATAATAATCCTTTCTACTATAGGCACAAGGCCTGGATTTTTGTGAGGAGTGGGGGGTGGGGGCAGTAGATCACATTGACCCCAGTACTTGACTGGTACTAAATTTATTGACCCTGAAAGGATGAAAGGCAAAGTTGACCTCTTTCACCATAACTTTCTCTCACCCTTTTTTCCTGTTTCTGTATTTCAAAAGACCAGCCTTGTCACGCTGAATCTCCCCTGAAAACTACGTTAAGGGGTACACGTGTCTGTGGAGTGCTCAGCCACTTGCACGTTAATTTCACAAGCAGGCTGTTCCGTCGAGCGAATCAGCTGGAAACCTCGTCGTCGTAATCGACGGAGTGCTACAATGATATAT
>NC_069006.1:18025601-18029509 GCF_001194135.2 Octopus bimaculoides | reverse complement strand
ATATATATATATATATGTGTGTGTGTGTGTGTATATATATATATATATATATATAAAATCAGTACAGCAGGGTTCGCCACCACCCTCTGGTGAAGCGATCTTACGACCGTAAGTCCGTAAGTCTAACGTTTCAAGCCTATGCTTTTCGATATATATATATATATATATATATAATATGTATATGAACAGGGTACAAATTACTTAATAAAACAGCTTCATACACAAAACAATAAAACACACAATAGGAACCTTTATGAAGTAACTGAAGCTGTTAAAAATAGCAACTAAATCCCCCGCAAATCACACCCTCATTACAACAGTTTTAAAGACAAGGGGACACTAGACAGTGGTGGTGGTGGGGGGACATAGACGAAAATGACAAGCTGATTAAAGCCAGAACACCTTTCTTCACAAGTGTACCAAATCAAAGCTAACCAAGGGCTAAACAAACCACGAGCCAATGAGGGCAGCTGTATGTGGTCACGCAAATCTACAAGAAATAGAAGCAATGTCTCCTTGCAGTGGGACTGAACCTAGAACCATGTGTCCTATGTGTGTGTATGCACATACGATTGACTTCTTTTGGTTTCTTATTTCTTTACTACCCACAAGGGGCTACACACAGGGGGGACAAACAAGGACAGACAAACGGATTAAGTCGATTATATCGACCCCAGTGCGTAACTGGTACTTATTTAATCGACCCCGAAAGGATGAAAGGCAAAGTCGACTACAGCGGAGTTTGAACTCAGAACGTAGCGGCAGACGAAACACCGCTAAGCATTTCGCCCGGCGTGCTAACGATTCTGCTAGCTCAACGCCTTATTCTTTTGGTTTCTGCCTACCAAATCCACTGCCAAGCCTTCAGCTGGCCTGGAGGTATACTAAAAGACCCCTGCCCCAGGTACCATGCACCTCTTAGTCACTTAAATGCCTCGTAAACTGAGAAAAGGGCTTGTGAGATTTTTCCCTATTTTTTTTAAAGACTTTATATAAACACACCTATCTGTGTGTGTGTGTAAATTAATAGTGAAGAACTATTTTGCTGGATAGTAGATATTAATAGACCACAGAGTAAATATAAGTTAAGAAATAATACATTAATCTATGGAGTTAGAGTGTAATATAACTGTAGACAGTTTATTTAACACACAATTTGATATGTAATCCTTGGTAATCCCAGGATTAATAAGGAATTAAGCGAGGTAACTGTATACTCTGAGAAAAACCAAAGCTTCAACATTTACTTGGTTGTGTGTGTGTGTGCGTGTGATAGAATGAGAGAAACAAGCAGACAAAAACTGTATGTGATCACATGAGTGTGTATGTATGCATACATATATATATATATATATATATATATATATATATATATATATATATATATATATATATATATATATATATATATATATATAAATAAATATAAAACCCACATCCCCAAAGATGATTTTTAATTCAACCGAGACTATATAGAGGCAAAACTAATTCTAATGCATTACAGTCTGAAGATTGCTTAGATGGCTGAAACTTTGAAGTTACTGTCTACGACATTCTTGTATAATATATATATATATATATATATATATATATATATACACACACACACATATATATTAAGTGCATGGTTGTGAGAATGAGAGAAACTGTATAAAAGACTATGTAAAGAGTGTGTACATGTATCTAGTGTTTCATAGACGTTTTCATTAAGTTTGTTTATGTTTATATATATATATATGTGTGTGTGTGTGTTGATAGATTAGTATAATTGTGCCTCTATAAGTGAGATTAGTAGCATATTATATATATATATATATAATATGCTTGTTTCAGTTTCCATCTACAAGATCCACTTACAAGGTTTTAGTCAGTCTGTGGCTATAGTAGAGGACATTTGCCCGTGCATATATTCACACCCGTAAATATATTCAACTGGTGCACATATGCATATTTATAAATACAACAACAGCCCCATTTGCACAAACAGTATATGTATATGTATAGAATGTTCAGAGTTAAAAAGAATGTGCAAATGTATGCATTAATTTGGGCCACGCTGTGTGTGTGTGTGTGTGTGTATGTGTGTGTTGACAGGAATTTGAGGAGCAGTATTGCTATGTTGGTAATAGCTATACTATTTCATAGCAGACAAACCAGTCTATACAATTGATGTGAATAAGATAGGTTGGCTAGAGACTAGAGAATGATTAGCATCAGTTAATTAGTTTTAAGGTTAAATTGTTTATTAACATGGTGTTTGTGATGTCCTAACACAGTGGCATAGTCTTTTTTAAGTGATTGTATATAACATATACACATCCGCTATTTCATATATATGTATAGTGTTCAAAAAACAATCTTAGTTGTAGTGTTCAGACTAATTATATACACGTGTGCGTATGTGTATATATACATACAAACTTTCTTTTTGTATTTATTCTTTTACTTGTTTCAGTCATTGTGGCCATGCTGGAGTACTGCCTTGAATTTTAGCTGAACAAATCGACTTATCTTTATTTGTTTTTAGATGTAGTCCTTATTATTATATCAGTCTTTTTTGCTGAACTGCCATGTTATGATGATGTAAAAACAGGAGTGGAAACAGATATAGACACAAAGATACATACATAGATCTCTCTCTCTCTCTCTCTCTCTCTCTCTCTCTCTCTACCTTATCTTCGAAACGTCTAGTTAGAATAGAGGCAGCTGACGAAGGATTAATTCCAAGTGGCTATCTGTTTTCCTATGTGTTCGTTCCGGGGTCTGTAGTTCATTGTTCTAATGTTCTGTACCCTTATATGCATCTATATACACATGTAGATGTAAGTATGTACATATATGTGTGTATACATGCATATATATTCTTTGTATTATATATATATTTATATATATATATATATATATATATATATATATATACAATAGGTTTCTTTCAGTTTCCATCTGCCAAATTCACTCATGTATGTACGTGTGTATGTGTGTGTGTTTCTGTATAAGTATAAATGCATATAAACATACGTCAATGTATATGTATATAAATACGCATGTAGATGTGTGTGAGTGTGTGCATATATAGAAAGTGGAGTCGAGTCAGGTTGTCGAAGAGTAACAAAAATTCTGACAGCTCAAGAAATAAATATAAAAAAGTATAAATAACAATTTCTTCTGTGTTTGCAAAAGGCTACAATGAATGTTACACAGCATAACCACCCCACCACCACCATTACACACACATAGTTTAAGCCAACCTGATATTATCATCTCATGTTTAAACTGATTACATAAACTAATAAAGCATTCTGAATGACCCAACAACATAAGAAATTCAAGCAGAACAAGCATTTAAACAGACGACATGTAACGTAATGTATATGACAATGACACAGGGAAGTTATAATGTTACAAATACGGTCTTTAGATCAGCCTCTATGTTCGTTTAATCTGCGGATTAAATGGACAAATAGGTCAATTGAAACGCTGTATTTAGATGAACCAGATGTAATTAGTTAATATTGCGTTTAGGACTAACATGATGCTGTGGTACAAGTGCTTAGGCCAACCACTTCTGTATACAAGTAGTGCCAAGATATTCAATGGCAAATGGCCTCCCCCCCCCCCACTTTTTTTTTATTGTAAAGGAGTGAATTACAAATCCATGATACAACTATGTTGAGACAAATAATGACAGAGTACTTAAGATTAGACTAGTGCTTCATCATAGACTAGCTACTGTCATCTCAGCCTATGCCCCTCAACCGGGGCTACCGGATGGTCTGAAAGACCAATTCTATGACACCCTCTTGCAAACTACCTCGTCGACAAGGGACAGGGACCTTCACTTTGTGGCCGGTGACTTCAATGGTCATGTCGGACGTCGTGCTGGAGGCTTCTATAGCATACATGGAGGC
>NC_069006.1:18023494-18024942 GCF_001194135.2 Octopus bimaculoides | reverse complement strand
ACCAGAGGGGAAGCAGATAAGAAAAGATTTGCCAATGTTCTGCGCCGTGAGGTCCAAAGACTCGAGGTATTTCGTGTTGCAAGACAGTGTAGGAGAGAGAATAGTGATGTCGTAGGAGAGAAATGTGTTCGCATGGATGATGGTACGCTTGCACTAAATGAGGCTGCAAAGAAAGAGGTCTGGAGATGCCACTACGATAGATTGCTTAATAAAGAGAATGAATGGGTGAAAGAGAGTCTGCTGTATGTCGACCCAACAGAGGGACCAGCTATCCGAGTTGACAGTACCATGGTAGATAAAGCAATTAAGAGTATGAAGACAGGGAAAGCCCCCGGCCCATCAGGAAACACTTACGTTCGAATGAACAAACGAACTAAATAAAGAACGTACGTACATAAGCACGAACGAATGATCGAACGAACGAACGAACGAACGAACATACGGATGATCGTACGTACGAACGAACGAACGTACGTATGAATGAACGAGCGAATGAACGAATGTACGTACGAACGAACGAAAAAAAACAAACGAACGAACATACGTACGTAGGAACGAACGTACGTACGTACAAACTAACGTACGTACTTACGTACAAACTAACGTACGTACGTACATACGACCGAACGAACGTACGAACAAACGCACGTACGTACGAACGTCCAAATGAACGAGCGAATGAACAATTGAACAAACGTACGTACGGACGAATAAACTTACGTATGTACGAACGAACGAGGGAACGTAATGAAGGAAGGAACGAACGAACGAGGGAACGTAATGAAGGAAGGAACGAACGAACGTATGTACGAACGAACTTACGTACATAGGAACGAGCGAATGAACGAACGTGCGTACGTACAAACGAACAAACGAACATACGTAGGAACGAACGTACGTACGCACATACGTACGATCGAGCAAACGAACGAACGAACAAACGTACGTACGTGCATACGTACGAACTAAGGAACGTACGTACAAACTAACGAACGTACGAACGTATGTACGAACGAACGAACAAACAAATGAAAGAACGAACGTACGTACGAACGAAGGTACGAACAAACGAACGTACGTACGAACGAACGCACAAAGGAACGTAATGAAGGAACGAACGAACGAACGAACTTACATATGAACGAACGAAAGAACGAACGAACAAACAAACGTACGTATGAACGAACGAACAAACAAACGTACGTATGATCGAACGAACATACGCACGAACGTACAAACGAACGAACAAAAGAACGAAAGTACGTATGAAGGAACGAACGTACGTACGAACGAACGAAAGTACGTACGAACGAATGAACGTACGTACGAACGAAAGAACGTACGAACGAAGGTACAAACGAATGAATGAACGAACAAAAGAACGAAGGAACGAACGAACGTACGTACGAACGAATAAACTTACGTTCGTACGTATGTACGAACGAACG
>NC_069006.1:18022566-18023484 GCF_001194135.2 Octopus bimaculoides | reverse complement strand
ACGAACGAACGTACGTACGAACGAATAAACTTACGTTCGTACGTATGTACGAACGAACGATAGTACGTACGTACAAAGGAACGTAATGAAGCAACGAACGAACGTACGTAGGTATGTAAAAACAAACGAACGTACGTTCGAACAAACAAACGAACGAATGTACAAACGAACGTACGAACGAATGAAGGAACGAACGACCAAACGTACGTGCGAATGAACGAACGTACGTGCGTACGTAGGACCGAACGTATATGCGTACGTAGGACCGAACGTATATACGTACGAACGAACGAAGGAACGTACGTACGAACGAACGAAGGAACGTACGTACGAACGAACGAAGGAACGTACGTACGAACGAACGAACATACGTACGTACAAACGTACGTAAGTACGAACGAACGAATGTACGACAGAACGAACAAACGTACGAGCGAACGTACGTACGAACGAACAAAAGAACGACGGAACGAACGTAGGTACGAACGAACATACGTACGAATAAACTTACGTATGTACGAACGAACGATAGTACGTACGTACGAACGAACGTAAAGAAGGAACGAAAAAACGTAAGTACGAACGAACAATCGAGCGAACAAACGTACGTACGCACGAACGAACGAACATACGAACGAATAAACTTACGTATGTACGAACGAACGATAGTACATACGAACGAACGTAATGTACGAAGGAACGAACGAATGCACGTACAAACGAACGTACGTAAGTACGTATGAACGTAAGAACGAACGAACGTACATACGAACGAACGAGCGAACGAACGTACGAACGAACATGCATAGGAACGAACAAACGTACGTACATACGTCCGATCGAACAAACGAACGAAAGAACGTGCGTACGAACGAACAAACGTGCGTTCGTTCGAACGAATGTACGTACGTACGAACG
>NC_069006.1:18015459-18018501 GCF_001194135.2 Octopus bimaculoides | reverse complement strand
ACGAACGTAGGTACGAACGAACATACGTACGAATAAACTTACGTATGTACGAACGAACGATAGTACGTACGTACGAACGAACGTAAAGAAGGAACGAAAAAACGTAAGTACGAACGAACAATCGAGCGAACAAACGTACGTACGCACGAACGAACGAACATACGAACGAATAAACTTACGTATGTACGAACGAACGATAGTACATACGAACGAACGTAATGTACGAAGGAACGAACGAATGCACGTACAAACGAACGTACGTAAGTACGTATGAACGTAAGAACGAACGAACGTACATACGAACGAACGAGCGAACGAACGTACGAACGAACATGCATAGGAACGAACAAACGTACGTACATACGTCCGATCGAACAAACGAACGAAAGAACGTGCGTACGAACGAACAAACGTGCGTTCGTTCGAACGAATGTACGTACGTACGAACGAACGTATGTACAAACTAACGAACGTACGACCGAACGAACGAACGAAAGAACGAACGAGCGAATGAACAATTGAACGAACGTACGTACGAACGAATTAACTTACGTGTGTACAACCGAACGAACGATCGACCGTCCAAATGAAAGAACGAACGAGCGAATGAACAATTGAACGAACGTACGTACGAACGAATAAACTTACGTATGTACGAACGAACAAGGGAACGTATGTACGAACGAACGAACGTACGTACAAACGAATGAAAGAACGAACGATCGAACGTACGAACAAACCAACGTACGTATGAACGAACGTAGGTACGAACGAACGATAGTACGTACGTACGAACGAAGGAACGTAATAAACGAACGAAATGAAGGTACGAACAAACGTAAGTACGAACGATCGTACGTACGTACAAACGAATGTACGTAGAAACGAACAAAAGAACGAACGAACGTACGTACGCACATACGTACGATCGAGCAAACGAACGAACGAACAAACGTACGTACAGACGTACGAACGAAGGAATGTACGTACAAACTAACGAATGAAAGAACGTACGACCGTACGAACGTATGTACGAACGAACAAACGAATGAAAGAACGAACGTACGTACGAACGAAGGTACGAACAAACGAACGAACGAACATACGTATGAACGAACGAAAGAAAGAACGAACGTAAGTACGAACGAACAAACGTACGAACGAATGTACGTACGAACGAACGAACAAAAGAACGAACGTACGTATGAAGGAACGAACGTACGTACGTATGTACAAACGAGCGAAAGTACGTACGAACGAAAGAACATACAAACGAAGGAAAAAAAGAACGAAGGAACTAACGAACGTACGAGCAAACGAACGAACGTACGTACGAACGAATGTACGAACAAACGAATGAAAGAACGAACGTACGTACGAACGAATGAACAATTGAACGAACGAACGTACGTACGAATAAACTTACGTATGTACGAACGAACGTAATGAAGGAATGAAAGAACGTAAGTACGAACGAACAATCGAGCAAACAAACGTACGTACGCTCGAACGAACGTACAAAAGAACGAACGTACGTACGAACGAATAAACTTATGTACGAACGAACGATAGTACATACGAACGAACGAACGTACGTACGTATGAACGTAAGAACGAACGAACTTACGTGCGAACGAACGAACATACGTAGGAATGAACAAACGTACGTACATATGTTCGTTCGTTCTTTCGTTTGTACGTATGTTCGTTTTTTTGCTCGTACGTTCGTTCGGTCGTACGTACGTTCGTTAGTTCCTTCGTTCTTTTGTCGTTCGTTTGTACGTTCATTCCTATGTTCTTTCGTTCGTTTGTTCGTACGTACTTTCATTCGTTCCTTCATACGTACGTTCGTTCTTTTGTTCGTTCGTTCGTACGTATGTTCGTTCGTTCGTTAATACGTACGTTCGTTCGGTCCTACGTACGCACGTACGTTCGTTCACTCTCTCGTTCGTACGTACGTTCGGTCGTTCGTTCGTTTCTTGGTTTGTTTGTTCGAACGTACGTTCGTTTGTTTGTACATACGTACGTACGTTCGTTACTTAATTACGTTCCTTCGTACGTACGTACTATTGGTCGTTCATTCATACGTACGTTCGTTTGTTCCTTCGTTCTTTTGTCCGTTCATTCGTACGTATGTGTATTCGTTCGTACGTACGTTCGTTCCTTCATACGTACGTTCGTTCGTGCTTATGTTCGTTCGTTCGTGCTTATGTTCGTTCGTTCATACGTACGTACGTTTGTTCATACGTTCGTTCGTTCCTTCATTAGTTCATACGTATGTTCGTTCGTTCGTTCCTTCATTACGTTCCTTCGTTCGTTTGTGCGTTCGTACGTACGTACATTCCTTCATTTGTTTGTTCGTTCGTACGATCGTACATTCTTTCGTTCGTTAGTTTGTACGTACGTTCCTTCGTCCGTACGTTTGTTCGTTTGCTCGATCGTACGTACGTTCGTTCCTACGTATGTTCGTTTGTTTGTTCGTTCGTACGTTCGTTCATATGTACGTAAGTTCGTTTGTACATACGTAATTTTATTCGTACGTACGTTCGTTCTTTTGTTCGTTCCTACGTACATTCGTTTGTACGTACGCTCGTACCTTCATTTCGTTCCTTCATTACGTTCCTTCGTTCGGACATACGTAGGTTTATTCGTTCGTACGTACGTTCGTTCAATTGTTCATTCGCTCGTACGTACGTTCGTTCTTTTGTTCGTTCGTACGTGCATTCGTTCATACGTACGTTCGCTTGCTTGTAGGCTCGATCTTTCGTTCGTACGTACGTTCGTTCGTTCCTTCATTACGTTCGTTTGTATGTACTATCGTTCGTTCGTACATACATACGTCAATTTATTCGCTCGTACGTACTTTCGTTCGTTCATACGTATGTTCGTTCGTTTCTTCATTACGATCCTTCGTTCGTTCGTACGTTCGTTTGTTCGTACTTTCGTTCTTTCATTTGTTTGTTCGTTCGTTCGTACGGTCGTACGTTAGTTTGTACGTACGTTCCTTCGTTCGTACGTACGTACGTTTGCTCGATCGTACGT
>NC_069006.1:18008010-18015359 GCF_001194135.2 Octopus bimaculoides | reverse complement strand
ATATATATATATATACACACACACACATACACATAAACACCCACACATGTATTCTGTAGTACTGTCTAGCACTGAAACAAAACAACGCATCAGAAATTCATTATTAATGTGTAGAGGAAGTTAATTCAGAGTTCTAACAAAACAAATATGATAATAATAATAATAATAAAAATAATAATAATCTGCTGCATCAAATTATTAATATATAGTCAGGCTTGAGTAAATCTATTGAACAGACTATTTAAATGACGAGGCAAATTCGTTAAGTGAATTACTAATCTCATTAGCAGAGAAAGTGTCACAAGGGAAAAATAGATATTAGAAGTATTGATGTTAAACAGAAAAATCAGCAATTGCACAGCTAGCTAGTGATAGTGAAAATCTTGTTGAAGCCTTTTAGGCTAGAGTATTTTAATTACAGAGAATATCTGTTTTAATTAATGTAAGTTAACCCTTAACTGGTGGACACCAATTGATATTTCAGAAATTTTACATGGATATGGCTGGCCATTATCAATCGCTGCCTGAGTATCTACTGTGACATATACATGTAAGCATAAGTGGCCCTCATTGATGGGGAAAATCAAGATGCAGATATAAGGGGATTTATTTCAATAATGAAGCAGAAGACTTTTCTGACTTTGCCCCTCATTGATCAGGCAAACCAAAATCAAGATGTTCATTGCAACTGCTGAATCAGTGCTACTATATTGGAGTGAAAGAGGTAGATTGAGACAAAGAAATTAGCAAATAGGCTAAATGGACGCTACGAATGGTCCCGAATGTGAAATGGCAGTAGCATATGATAAACAAATATCTTTATGGAGACCTGCCAAATGTTAGCAAGAAGACCAGGCAAAGACAACTGCAACTGTCTGGTCACTGCATTCGCCACTCTGAACTGGAAGCATCTAGTCTTGTAGAACCCACTTCTATTGACAACTTGATTGCAGACACTGGTCTGGAATGTATCTGGAACTTTGAGGCAGTGATGTTGGACCAAGAAGTGTGCTGGGTGGACTTTGTTGCTGTGGCCCAAGTTGGAACCCAGCCATAAGAGGCACAGAAGAAAGAGATGTTTCAACAAGCTCTTAATGGAAAAAGTGTAGCAATTTTTGCTCCATTTATACATTTATATGACAACAACAATACAGGAATCTCAAACGAATTTATACCCTTGCCAGATATGCAAAGGAAAGTGGATATTTTACAGCACTTTTCAATAATAAGATTGCAAATTTTCTTTATGGAGGTGTGTGACCTAGAGGTTAGGGCTTTGATCGTAAGATTGTGGTTTCAATTCCTGGACCGAGCGACATGTTCAGTTCTTGAGCAAAACACTATTTCAAACTGTTCTAGTCTACTCAGTAGGCAAAAATTGAGTAATCCTATGCCAGACTGGCATCCCATCCAAGGGTACACAAAACTATGAAACTGGTCTTTATGAGTCCAAGGGATTAGAGAAGAATTCTTTATCCTATTTCTAATTTTTGGCAAAAGGCCAG
Organism: Octopus bimaculoides; assembly: GCF_001194135.2. Classification (NCBI taxonomy): domain Eukaryota; kingdom Metazoa; phylum Mollusca; class Cephalopoda; order Octopoda; family Octopodidae; genus Octopus; species Octopus bimaculoides. The sequence goes on along the minus strand of NC_069006.1, from coordinate 18,013,854 downwards.
CAATTTTTGGGGGGAAGGGTTTGCTGATCAATTCAACCCGCCGATGCTTTATTTTATCAACCCTGAAAGGCTAAAAGATAAAGTTGACTTCAGTGGAATTTGAACTTAGGAATGTGAAGAGCAAGAAGAAATACTGCTAAGCATTTTGTCCAACCATTATATTTTCAGAAGCATGAAACTAATTATAGCACACATTCAAATGCTTTTCTTTATTATTAATATCATTATACATATATATGGAAATTAGAAAGAGGGTAGAGAGCAAGAGGTTAGGGTGGTGGGAGGAGCAGCTGTTTCAGCAGTGTGTTTGCAAGTGACTATTATAAACTATAATAATAAAACACACACATACACACACACACACACACAAAAGAAAGAACTGGCTGAGTGCCAGCTGTGAATGTAAGTGATGGTAGTGAAGCTTTTCACTCAACAATACCTACATAACACTCAAGGATAGGCAGATGGGGATGGGTGGAGGAATGCAGGGAGGGGGGGCGTATTTAAGTGGGGTTAGATCAACAGACATGAATGAGCCCACCACCCATCTCACTTGTTGCCAGCTGTAAAATATTTCAGATTATAATACCCTCCCCCAGTCTTGGTTGTTTTATATTTACTTATAGACACAATAGTCATACACACCTATATACACAAACAGATATACATACACACACACACATATATTATATATATATATATATATATATATATATTTATTCAGACACACAAATACACACATATTCAGATATAAACATACTCACAGATGTATATACAAACACAAACATCTACAGGGACATACTTATGAAGTAAATAGATTTCTATAGATTTCAACAATGAACACAGCAATTGTCCAATCGGCTCAACTACCTTGTCATTGAATAACCATAGAGGTGGCTGAGTATTCTACAAGCATTTGTACCTTTATTGTAATCCTGAGCCAGAACTAGCATGGCAGGGCATGACAAAGCTAGAATCACAGGTGTAGTCTATCTGATGGGCTTCCTCACAGTTTCCATCTATCCAGTATTAATTGCAGGACAAGGTTCAACCCAAGATTTATGGTAAAACTTACCTCAAATTCAACAGTGGGGATCAAACTTAGGGCTTTAATATTATTAGCAAAACGGAATTCATAACTATATAACCGCACATATTTATGTATGTATACATGCATCTATTTATACACCCAAGATAAGCTAGGCATGTGCATACATATACACAAGGCAACAATAGTTTACAAATATGCGATGTCAAGACAAGAAGATACAAACACACATATACATATGCGGAGACCCCCTTCGGTCACAAATGACCATGGGATTGCACCTGGAAAGTTACCCTGTGAGGCACAAGTCTGGGCAAGGCTGTTTGTGGAAGACCTGCAGTCACCCATGCATACCAGCCTCCCCTCTCCACGCCACTCATTTCTACAGCTGAGTGAACTGGAGCAACGTGAAATAAAGTGTCTTGCTCAACACACAGCCCAGTCTGGGATTCGAACTCACAACCTCACGGTCGTAGGTTAAACGCTCTAACCACTGAGCCATGCATTTTCACTGTAGTACATATATTATATATATATAAATACATACACACACATGCCCATTATATATAGACACACATATACATGACAAGTTTCTTTCAAATCCTGCCAACCAAATCCACTCAAGGCCATAGTAGAAGACCAAGGTGCCGCACAGTGAGACTGAAACCAGAACCATATGGGTGGGAAGCAACCTTCTTACAGCATAGCTACACTTGTGCGCTTTAGATATTAAGTTGATAAGAACAGATACCACACTTTGATCTGAGCCGAATAACATTATTTCAACAAAACAGTAGAAGGAAAAAGTTTTGCTAGAAAATATTTTATTAAGAATAGTTGAAGCTAACCCACAGAAATAGTGACAGTGAGGCGATGGTGTGGCGAGGACCTGGTCTTCATGAAATATGTGGAAGACTCTTTTGTCTCTAACAGTAATTTAACAAGGTACAGAAGAATAGACAGTGGAGGGAAAAGACCATGGGAAGCCTTTCATTAAATAATTTGAAACTTGTTTATCAAAGCATATAGTCAGAGTGAAGAAAATCTTTTCTTCCATTGTAATGAAATATGTGGGAAACCATTTATGATGAACAATGTATTAATGCCAAACAAAAGAATACATGCAGGAGAACAACTGTATCTGTGAGAAATATATGGGAAATCTTTTGTTGATGAGAAATAATTTAAACAGACACAAATGAACACAGATAGAAAAAAAACAAAAAAAAAACCTAGCACTGTTGTGAAATATACTGGGAGGTTATTTATTTATTTAGTTTTGTTAATAAATTGAGTGACTGTCCAATGGAAAAAAAAAAACAAAAAGAAAAAGGGAGGAAATAATTGAGGAAAGCAATAGACAAAAAGATAAATTTCTTGGGGCTGAAATGAGCAACTGACTAAAAAGGGGAAATAATTTGAAGACGTAAAAGAGATAAAATGTGTTGGCACTACAACGGAATTACAACTATTATTAAAACTATGTATGTATGTATGTATATATGAATGAATGCATGCATGCCTTGCAGATAAATTGGTAGACAGTGTGCAAAGCCTGTGTTTGTGTACATACATACATACATGCATATATATCTGTGCGTGTATGTATGTGAGTGTTTACACTTAATGTTTCATGCAGAAGAGGAAAAAAGAAATTGCTGAGCCATGGATAGTGACATTTGTGACATTTCTTTGTCAACAAATAGTCTAGTAGCTGTGTCTGTGCTTTCAAGGATAAGTAGAATGGGAGCTACCTTGAAAAACTTAAGGATTAGCTACTGGAAGAGCATCCAGTTGTAAGACATCTCAATGTCTAACTATGCTAGCACGGAAAAATAGATACAAAATGAATGACCAAACCAATTAACTAACCAACACACGCATTCACACAGAATGGGCTCTCCTATTGATTATGAGGTCTAACAGTAACACTTTAATAGAAAAATTTTAGTTCTTGTATTCGAGTTTCTTGTGAGAAAGAGCTCTACAACACCAGAACACTATTCAACACAAATGGTATGAGTGTAATGATGAAGTCTTGTGTATGGACCAACAGTAGGTTTCCAAGAAACTAATACAAGAAAAATGGTGAATTGTAAACAATCACATCACTGAAAGCTACAATATAATGCATAAGTAATTAAAAACAATTTGAATAAATAAGCATTAAACTTGACAATATAACCTGAATGCTTAGCACTCACTGTTAAGAGAACTAAGAGGTACAGCACTCTCACTGGTCTCACAGAATTCTAGACTGCAACCCAGGATTTCTAAGTCCTCATGCTTTTTGATCCTACAGTGAGTTCATCCCTGTCTTTGACAGGATTTGTTTCTGTCCTGCTAGATTTCTTGCAACCCTCACTCCTCAGGCTAGCATGGTGGGGATGACAGCTAACTCATTGATGACGCAGTGGTAATATAACAGAGGATAACATAAACAATCTTTCTGGGTTTACATTTTATGTGTGACATGTCATTTGTTTTACGTATGTTTTTCCATGCCTGCATGGGTTAGATGAATATATTATTGAGGCATTGTTTTACAGTTGGACGCCTCTCCTGTCATTGATCCTTAGCTGCTTTACAAGTATGGGATCTCTTATTCCACATGACTACGAAGGCACAAAATGAGGAGATAATTTGTTGGCAAGAAAACTGGTAACAGCAATATAGCACTGCCTGTACATCATAACTTTTGCAGGAGAGAGACAGAGAGCAAGATGTAAATAAACACAGACACACAGAACTGACATTCTAAAACCAAGGTGCCATATAAAAAGCACCTAGTACACTCTGTGAAGTGGTTGGAATTCTACCAGCTGTAGAAGCCAAGCCAAAACAAACTATGGAATTTGGTGTGACCCTAGGCTGTGCCAGCTCCAGTCTAGCTGTCCATTCCATGCCAGCATAGAAAATGGCAATGAATGGCTATAAGTGGTTTGTCATTGAGTGCGTACATGAACAGTAGAAAGAGAGAATGAGCAGGTAACCAACTGGAATCGGTTTAGATCATGAGGTTCTATACAATTTAAACTGCTGAGTTGTTAGAATAGAGTTATTGGAATAGAGTGTATTGTAAGAGATACTCACTTATTTCTTAGAATATGCTGTTTTGTAACAACTCAGCAATTATGTTTAAATATATAAATTCTATGCTCCAAAAAGATATGTTGTTTGCCTGTTCTGTCTATCATTCTTTCTACTGTGTAAGTAAGTACATATGTATGTATGTATGTATATATCATCATCATCGTTTAACGTCCGCTTTCCATGCTAGCATGGGTTGGATGATTTGACTGAGGACTGGTGAAACCGGATGGCAACACCAGGCTCCAATCTAATTTGGCAGAGTTTCTACAGCTGGATGCCCTTCCTAACGCCAACCACTCAGAGAGTATATATAGTGAATCCATATATATACAGACAAACATGTATATGCAGATTGAAATGTAAGGACAGAAGGGTGTGTAGATGAATGGGGGGAGGTTCCTTCCTCTCTTTCTCTCTCTCTCTACAGGTGTGGAGGAGACAGGGTCAGAGGATCAAAACCTACACATAAAAAATGTCAAGACTAGACAAGAGATGCATGGATTTCATAAAATTAACCACCCAGTCAATGGTTGAAGTTGAAATCAGAAGGAACTGTACACGTCTCACTGGAACTTGAGATAATCACATACAACTAATTAACTCACCTGTCCTGATTTAAGTTAGGTTATTAAAACATAAATGGCTTCTAGATATTCTCTCGCAAACACACAAAATAGGTGCATATACACAACAAAGGCACTGGACTTACACAATACGCATCAACTACATCTCTATCTTTAGTTTCAGTCATTGGACTGTGGCCATGCTGGGGCACCGCCTTGAAGGGTTTTTAGTTGAATGAATCAACTCCCAGGACTTATATTTGTTTTTAAAGTCTGGTACTTATTTTATTAGTCTCTTTTTTTTCCAGTTTGCTAAATTGTGGGAACATAAGCACAAAGACACACAAATATACACAATGGGGTTCTTTCAGTTTCTGTTCACCAAATCTACTCACAAGGCTCTTTGGTCAGCCGGAAGGTGTAATAGAAGTCACTTTTTCAAGGTCCCATGAAGTGGGCCTGAACCTGGAACCATGTGATTGGAAAGCAAACTTCTTACCACACTAAATATAAACACTTGATATGTGCATATATACACTCATATATCACACACATATGCACAACTATATATGCATCTACTATACATAAAACACTAAATATCAATGCAAGAACTGAACCTTTGTAGAGCCATTTGACCACCAGAAATAGCAGCTAAGTCTCCCTCAAATCACATCTCCTCAACATCGTAGGAAAGGATATAGCTGTCGACTGGAATGTCTTTGATTGTAGAGGTGTGTCTGATCAAAGATGAGCTAGGGCTTAAACAACAATTATATACATACACAAACAACATGAACAAATGCATACACTAAGTATACAGACATACACCCAATGTATTACGCAGCACTAATTTAGCATGAAGACAATTCTTATGTATATGCTACAGTTATAACCATACTGTAACGTTTATGGACATATAGATACTCAGGGCTGGCTCAAGGTACCTGCAACTTGAGCAGTCGCCCAGGACACCAAGGAGGCCGTGACAAAGACCAGGAAATTTCCATGATCGTCAGTTTATACATGCCAAAGTTCAGGTTACCTGGGGCTCCAGCAACCCTAGGGCTGGCCCTGTAGATACTCGATGTAGACAGTAACAGCACTAATGATTTTAGACATACATACATATATATATATATA
>NC_069006.1:18006679-18007962 GCF_001194135.2 Octopus bimaculoides | reverse complement strand
ATATATATGTGCGAGTAAAAATAAATACAAAAAAGGTGGGTTTTTTTGTATGATTGTGTATAGAGGAATATATTATTTAGTTTAAAAGAGTTCCAACACTGTCTGTTTTTTATGTTTTATTTATATTCCTGCAGAACCAATGTGGGGTATAGAATATGGAATATACAATATATAATATAAAATAAAATAAAATAAAAATGGATGGCACCATGAAAGAAAGTATTGAATGTAGATGAAATATTGAGTGTTCAATATAAAGGATCAAATATATAAATATATAAATATAAATATATAAAGGCGACTAGAGTTTCAGGGCTATTTCCCTTCGTCATGGCCGGTATGACAGACTTTAAGAGACTTATATATATACACACACACTACACTATGTAGACTAACAATTCTGTGATGTTTATAGACATATAGATATGCTATATAGACAGTGAAACCTTTAGGTCGCCTTTATGCAACATCAAATTCAAATATAAACAGCTGTCCTATACACACAGACCAAGGGTTTCTACACACCACATGAGCCAAACAGATCTATGTGTGGTTGTTTGACCATCCAGAAATAGCAGCTAAATCTTCCTCAAACCACTCAATCTACCAAAAAAGAAAGGAAGCTGTAATATAAAGAATAATGAAGAACATTATATCTTAGTCATGGGAGAGCCATGTTTGGACTGTCTTTCATCAAATGGTCAGTTCTCTGAATTACGGTTGACAAGAAATACATTATCTAAGCCACATAACCACAACCTACTTAATTGTAAGTACCATAAACTCTACTGTGTGTACAACAAAATCCTATCCCATGTACAGCGAAACTCTAGCAGACACTAATGTCAATACAATAGACCCGATTATAAGTACAACAGGACATACTGGAAGTACAGTAACCGTACTGTAAAGAATAATAAACCTATTATTAAAGTACGACAGACTCTATTGTAAATAGTGCTGACTCTCTTGCAAGTACAAAACCCTTATTGTTAATAAACGGCAATTCAACCATAAGTACGGTTAAAAACCTATTGTGATTTCACAATAGTCTAAAGAGCAACATGATTTGAAACTCTTAAAATAAGAGTTTAGTTCTAGAGTATTGTTTCAATTTGTTATTATTATTATTATTATTAGAGTGGTTAAGAAGTTTGCTTCCCAACCACATTGCATGGCACCTTGAGTGCCCTCTGTTTATAGTCCTGGGTCAACCAAAGCCCCATGAGTGGATTTGGTAGATGGGAACTGAAAGAAGACCATCACACACACACAGTTGTGTG
>NC_069006.1:17999179-18001679 GCF_001194135.2 Octopus bimaculoides | reverse complement strand
AATAATAATAATAATAGACGTTACTGTGGAGAGAAAGAGGTTACAAAAGAGGTAAATAAGAATCGAACCTGTATCAAATAAATTCCCAGTTAGTGTAACGGTAAATAATCCACGTTCTGTTGTAAAGAGTTGTAGCAATGGCGATGATGATTGTGGTGATAAATAATAAATAATAATCACAACAGTAATGATAATAATAGTAATAATCCACGTAGTAAAAAAGAAAACGGCAACAAGGATCGATCCTGTTAAGCAATATTACCAACACGACCAAGGGTAACACCGGTGGTAGTAGTAAGAACAGTAATGGCTTTGTATGTTTAATTAAAAGGGAGCTTGTGATGTTGTAGGTAGAGAAAAAAAGTGCAGTCGGCGGCAGAGGGCGACTGGCCTCCAAAGATTTCCAGAGGAAAAAAAAGTACTGTAGGTTGATTAAGTATTATTATTAATTTTCTTATTAATTAATCAGAAAAACTTAATTAAATCCGGTAAGAAACTTTTGCAGTCATCGTCGTCGTCGTTGGAAGGAAAAGGCCACATAAATAAAAGTAATGATGATTATTATTGTTATAATAACAACAATGATGATGATAATTATTACTGTTACTATAATTAGATATGTGCATGCGCGTATTTCTGTACGTATGTATGTAGGTATATATTATATATACCTATATAACCAAATGTGTTTGTTGTTAATGTATATATATGTTAAACTGGCCATGAGTGGTTACTGCAGGCCAACAGCAAATACATGTAGTGGCTTTCCAACATTTTGGCAGCCTATGTGTGTGTGTCTGCGTGTATAAATATAATATAATATAATATAATATAATATATATATATGCTTGTAAGAAATGTGTAAAATGGATTGAAAGAATTATATATCTATGTGTGCATTTAATCTATAAAAAGAAAATATATTACATACATGTATACATGGCTAGATTGTTATGTACGTGTGAATATATAAACATGTAGATATGTGTGTATATATGCGTGTGTGTATGTTTTGCTAAAGCCTTTTTTTCCCCCTTCTTCAGAGTGATTACGTATCGTAAGTACAGTATCTCCCGTTGGTAAATCCAAATAGACAGAAATATATATATATATATGTGTGTATATATATATTATATACGGCAGAAATAAGAAAATCTTCCAGGAATTCCAAACTGCAAATCTCGTGGTAGAGGCAGAGGAATTGGATAACAATAGCAAAACTATTCACCACAACAACAGTAGTAATAATGATAATAATGGAATTAAAACGAATTGTGCTGTTGTTGTGACCGAGAACGTTGTTGTTAGCGTGTGTGTGTGTGTTTTTCTTTTTTTTTTTTACATAAATATTTTACATCCGAAGAACGATTTCCTCCGTTGGCCTCCAGTCAAGAAGTGGTGTGTGTGTGTGTATGTGTACCGAAGGAAGAATCCGAAGGGCTGCTGCCGCGAAAGAGATAGGTAAACACCAAGTATCGCCAGTAGTTCTCCGAAGAACTGTCCTGGTGGTGGTGGTGGTGGTGATGGAAGTGGTCTTGTAGCATTATTTCTCCGGCGGGGAGACCCGACGATCACAACAACCAAGATGCTGTTGGCGATGGTGATGATGATGGTCGCAGTACGGAGAAACGGTAGAAGAGTCGATGGCACATCGCAAACAACCGAGAGAGAGAGAGATATTAAACAGAGAAGAAAAAAATCGCCGCCGTGTTTTATATGTATATATATAAGATACGCATATATATATATATATACAAGCAGGAAGGAGGTAGGATGTAGGTTTTCAAAAAGCAATCGCTGTACAGAGAGATAATTGAATGACTTGAGGTACGTATCTATAATATATACATGCAGATATATATAAAGATATATTACAGATATATTTATATTATATATACACACACAGATAAAGTATGTATATATAATATATCCGCCGATGTGTCTTTTTTTTTTTTCTTTCTCCTGTCTGCCCCCGTTCGTTGCAGCAGTAACTTGTAGTTGGCAGTTAAGGGGAGAGTGAGAGAGAGAGTTAAGAAGGTAGTAGTTAATACGAGAGGTGTTTTTTTCCCCCTCTATCTATGTTATATGTGTTGTATAGTGTAGTGAGTATGTAAGGGTGACGTGTAAGTGTAGTGTAGCGGGGGGGATGAAGACGGGGAGGGAGAAAAACTGGCAAGAAATGTTGAGGAGTAGGAGAAGAAGAAGCAGGCGACCTGCTAGCAACTGTGCCAGCCTGACTGGCCAACTATATCATCATCATCATCATCAATATCTTAAACGACAACAGTGGTAGTAGGAGTAGAGAGAGCGAGAGCACTGCCGACAACCTCACGCTGCCACTACTCATACTCTCACTCATTCTTTCTCTCTCTTTTTATCGTTACGGCACAAACACACACACACAGATGTACATGAACACTATCCTCCCACTGCCACTATCGTTACGGCACACACACACACACAGATATACATACATGAACGCCATCCTCCCACTCCCTCT
>NC_069006.1:17997648-17998731 GCF_001194135.2 Octopus bimaculoides | reverse complement strand
ACACACACATATATATATATATATATATATACACATACCTCCTACTCTCTCTATCAGACAATCTATGCCTCTTTAATATACAAACGACGGAGCTCACTTTACGGAACACCTTCTTATCCAACCCACCTCCTGACACCATACTCCACCGTCTCTCATCTAACAACAGCATTTCTCCTCATTCTTCCTCTACATTTCTATAGTAAAATGTGGCTGGCTAACCACGGCGAACACACAAACACACGTAAATAGTATAGGCGCTGGTATTATTGTACGCAACGAAGGCAAGAGTGTCTGTGACAAACTCCAGAAAGGTACATAAACGTTGTTGTTTGTGTTAGTGTATGAGGTCCGTGTAAGAGATAGGAGATATTGTGCTGACGGTGAAAACAACGTACAACAAGGTAAGTGTAGAGGCACGGGTGCTAGTAGTAGAGCTAGTGAGTGTAACGAGAGAAATGTGGAGGTATAGGTGTTAGTGGAGGTGGTATTCAATTTAGGTATTTCTAATATATAAAAAAAGAAAGTCGTAGGAAGAGGAGTGGAGCGAGGGAAAGCGGGAGGAAGGAAAATATATGTAATACGTGTGTGTGTGTGTATTCTTTTAATCCAGTCATTAGACTGCGACCATGCTGGGGCACCGCCTTGAAGAATTTTAGTCGAATGAATCAACCCCAGTGTTTTTTTTGTTTCTTTTTTTAATTTTTTTATCCTGATATTTATTCTACCAGTGTCTTTTGCCGAACCGCTAAGTTACGGTGACGCAACACACCAACATCGGTTGTCAAACAGTGGTGAGGGACAAATACATACACACTCATACAAACACACACACACATATATATATATATATATATATATATATACACACTACGAGCTTCTTTTCAGTTTCCATCAATCAAATCCTCTCACAAGGCTTTGGTCGGCCAGAAGCTATATTATAAGACACTATCCCAAGGTGCCACGCAGTGGGACTGAACCCAGAACCATGTGGCTGGGAAGCAAACTTCTTACCGCACATATATAGGCACACACACATATCTTTTACTCTTTACTAGTTTCAGTCACTGGAGTGCGACCATACTG
>NC_069006.1:17995200-17996202 GCF_001194135.2 Octopus bimaculoides | reverse complement strand
TTATTATTGTTGTTGTTATTGTTATTATTATTATTATTATTATTATTATGGGGGCGGCCAGCTAACAGAATCGTTAACCCGTCAGACAAAAATACTCAACGGTTTCCCTTCCGTTCTGAGTTGAAATTCGGTCGAGATCAACTTCGTCTTTCTTTCATCGTTTCGGACTCGATGAAACAAGTACCATTTAGTAGAGCACCGAACGCGACACAACTAACTAGCCCCCACCCCGAAAATTGCAGGCCTTATGCTTATAATAGAAAGGGTTATGATAGTGGTGGAGTTCCCTTTTCCTCTAGCACCACTTCCCACCACCACCACCACCACCTCGGGCGTGGCTTCCTCAAAATGAAGCAAGTTTGTTGATGTTGCTGAACTGTAAGTACATTAAACTATGAAGCCAGCTTCAATTTCACTTTACGGAGTTTATTTTACCTGCACACAGATCCGGATCAACGAGAAGAAACAACCAGCGTACCGAATGATGTTGTTTAGCCCAAGGCCATCACTGATCGAAAAGGGCCCAGTACGATCAAAGGCATTCCTCAGGTTTACCATTCCGTCATTTTACTTCTACGTGCAGGGGGTAGGGAGCCTAAATCCACAGTAACCAACGTAGAACGTGAGATTTGACTTCTATTTCTAGCGAACCTAGCGACTATGTGATGCAAGCATGAACAACGTTCCTCGAGGAGCGGGCCGCATGAGACATGGCTTATCGTCAGATGGGCCGCGTGAGACAGAGCTCATCATCTGACGGGCCGCACAACTAAAAACAAAGACGACACATTAAAAAAGAAAAAACGAAGGCGCAGGAGTGGCTGTGTGGTAAGTAGCTTGCCTACCAACCACATGGTTCTGGGTTCAGTCCCACTGCGTGGCACCTTGGGCAAGTGTCTTCTACTATAGCCACGGGCCGACCAAAGCCTTGAGTGGATTTGGTAGACGGAAACTGAAAGAAGCCTGTCGTATATATGTATATATATATATATATATATATAT
>NC_069006.1:17993292-17994403 GCF_001194135.2 Octopus bimaculoides | reverse complement strand
ATATATATATATATATATATATAAATAGACGTACACTCGTACATAAATCTATACATGCGCTCAGTAGGGGACAGCAGTCAGCCAAAAGTGGACTAATTGAAAATGCTTAGTCGGTCGAAGTTAAGAGGGGGAGAGAGAAGGTAAAAGGCTTGAACTCGCCGCCGGTTCCAAGCGAACACACAGACACACAACGACAAAGAAACTGTTCTTACTCGACTTGCTAGAAATAACGCCCTATTTGCCGGCTCCACGAAAGATCGATAGCTATCATCATTGGGTGTCAGTTATCTATCTATCTATCTATCTATCTATCTATCGTATCATTCATTAGTTTCAGGCATTGGATCACGGCCATGCTGGAGCACCACCTTCAAGATCTTAGCCGAACACATCTACCCTAACATTTATTTTTGTTTTTAAAGCAGGGTACTTATTCTATCGGTCTCGTTTTGCTGAACCATTAGGGTAAGGGGACAATAAACACACCAGCATCAGTTATCAACCAGAGAAAAATACACATAAATAGATACAAACACAAACGCACTTGTGTTGTGTGTACACACACACAAACACACTATATACACTCACACACATATACATACATATATATATATACATACATACATATATATATATACATACATACATATACATACATATATATAGATATATACATACATATACATGCATATATATAGATATATACATACATATACATGCATATATATATATACATGTATATATATATAGTTCAAAAACACAATAACAAAAAAACAACAAAGTGAGGACGTGATATGGATAGTATTATTGGACGCTCAGGAAAGGAAAGAGAGAGTGTATGACGTTTCGGGCGTAGCCCTTCGTCGGAAAGATGGAAAGTTCGGAGAATGGAAGAACGGAGAAAGAGGAAAATGGTACCGATGCCCACGAGGTTACATGATGAAAAGACCGGAAGAGGAGGTGGTGGGGGAAAAGTTCTTTCTAAGATAGGAGAGTGAAAAAGGGAGATGAATATCGGTGCGCGTGCGAAAGTCTGCGAGTGTGTGTGTGATAACAGAACGTGTGTGTGCGTATGTATGTGTGTGTGTGTGTGTGTGTGTGTGCATGGTTT
>NC_069006.1:17992511-17992985 GCF_001194135.2 Octopus bimaculoides | reverse complement strand
GGTGTTAGGTACATGTACGTGTGTGTGTGTATTTTGTATGTGCGCGTGTGTGTATGTGTATGTTTTCTGTGCGTGCGTGTGTGTTTGTGTGTATGTGTATGTTGTGTGTATGTGCGTTGCTGTGTACGTGTGTGTGCGTGCGTTTGCTATTGTATATGCGCGTGTTGTTTATGCCCATGTGTGTATGATTGTATGCGTGTCTGTGTGAGTGTGTAGTGTTGGTGAGAAGTGTGTGTGTATGTAGGTGTGTGCGTGTGTGTGTATATGTGTGGATGTGCGTGTGTGTGTGTTTATGTATGTCTGTATGTGTTTCCGTGTGCGCGTGTGTGTATATTTGTTTGTGCGTGCGTGTATGTGTATATTGTGTATGTTGTCGTGCGTGCGTATGTGTTATGTATATGAGTGAGTATTGTGTATGTGAGAGGTGTGTGTGCATGTGTGTATATGTGTATGTGTGCCTGTGTGTATATGTGT
>NC_069006.1:17990318-17991532 GCF_001194135.2 Octopus bimaculoides | reverse complement strand
ATTATGATTGACCGTTGACTGAACACTATTCAATTTTTTTTCTCCGTGTTTTTCTCCTTGTCTCCGTATTCTTTCTGTTGAAGAGCGTAGCTCGAAACGTCAAAGACTTTCCGTATTCCCGAGCGTCATACTAATATATCCTTTTGTTATTTACACCACCTGTCCTCGTCTGTTATTATTTGTATATTCTCCCATATATATATATATATATATATATATATATATATATATATATATGTGTGTGTGTTTATATTATTAATAAATTCAAAAACTTATCAATAATATTCTCAGGAAATCAATATTTAATATTTCTAAAGACATATATCCAATATGACATGGTAATATAATAAATTTAAAATTTAGAATATAAATATACGAAATATAAATATAAATATGTATAAAAATATGAATGTAGATAAAGATACAAGTGAATATAAATGCGTATAAAAATTTTATGCGTAATTAAGCATGAATATTGTAAAGTCTAAAATATTTAAAAGCCTAAAATTTAAAGAATTAAACATCTGACGATCGTTTCGCGGATATTACTATAATCACAACGTGATCAAAAGATCAACATACTATCAGTAATTCCGCTCTTCGGAGATGAATTAAGAACCAATGGTATATATATAATATTAATTAAAACATTAGAAATATTAAAAATTTTAAATAATAATAAAGTGTATACTGTCCTTCCTATAAATTGTAAAATTAATCCTTCTGAAATGTATAAAGTTCATTCCTTTCACCCTTTGTTGAAATTTCAAGTATTAAACACTTTTTTGTATATATATATTTTTTCTAAATGTATACAAGACCTCGGTAAAACTCATCCTGTTGTTGTACGTGTTGGTAATCCTATAAATCCAATCAAAGTTTGAAAATTCATCCACCGCGAATATTTCAACATTAAATTTAGCTAGACTTCAGAATATTGCATATAAATAGTTTTTGTCAGAAGATTCCATTTCAAATTCAATTTCAATTTAGTATAATTTTTTTTTCCCCTCAGTGAAGTAATATACTAGAATCTAAGTTCAAATTCCTAAGCATTTATTTTTAATTTTAATTAATTAATATTTCATAATACTTTCATAAAAAATATTAATATATATAGGTTATGAAGGGTAATGGAGTCGACCAGACCCGAAAGATACAGGTACTACCGAGTAAGTATATACCGACTAGTTTTGCACCAGATGTGGTTGTAA
>NC_069006.1:17985857-17990221 GCF_001194135.2 Octopus bimaculoides | reverse complement strand
TGTTGATCTGAAATTGTGTGTTGAAGCCGAGAGTGCTGTTGTTTGGGAGGGTCATACTGCCACTAAGCATACGCACTGATTGTTACTTCGGCTTAAGTTATTCTTTTTATTTTTTTTTCCTGCCTTGATGGGTTTTAGTCGAACAAAAACAGTCCAGTATTTATATAAAGAGACAAATTCGATACTTATTCTGTCGGTCTCGTTTACCGAACAGCTAAGTTACGGCTATGTAAACAAACCAACACCGGTAGTCAAGCGGTAATAGCGGACAAACACACAACATACAACGGCGGAATTTGAACTCAGAATGTAGCGGCAAGCGAAATACCGCTAAGCATTTTCGCCCGGCGTGCTAACGGTTCTGCCAGCTCGCCGCCTTAATAACAACAACAACAACACACACACACACACACACAGTTGCTGGTGATATATATTTTTGAAGAATTAGGGCAAGGATGGGATTGAAATTCACTTTTAGCTCTTTCATGTTGCTGCTGCTGCTGCTACGGAAAGCAACAACAACGAATCACGAATGGTTTTACCATTATTCACGTTTCTAGTTTAGAATTAAACCCAACGACCTGCGCTTTCTCATTTGGCGCAGGCTGTGTCTCTTTTGATGGGGGTTTTAGAAGACAGGCGGAGGAGGAGGAGGACAAACAGCCCGAATAGCCTCAGACTCGGACGCACTCAAGGGATGTTTTAATTAGCTGGATTGACGCGTGTAAAATACACTTGAACATCATGATAATGGCGAATGGTTATGTTGCTTCAAATTGAAATAAACAAATAATTAAGTAAATAAAAACGCATTTACTATAGCTTTTAGGGATCACTTGTAGATTTAAAGGGCCATTTTCTTTTTAGGGGTTTCGCTTGCTTGCTTTTCTTCTTTTCCAGAACAAGCCCCCGCCCTAACAGAGGACAGTTGCAGAAGCTTGTGAAAAACCTCCCGAGGGCGACGGTGGCGAACGATTATTCGAAGCAGCAATGGTATACATATATTATTCTTTTACTTGTTTCAGTTGTTTGATTGCGGCCATGCTGCAGCACCAACTTAAAGGGGTTTAGTCGAACGAACAAATCGACCACAGAACTTATTCTTTGTAAGCCTGGTACTTATTCTATAGGCCAGTTTTGTCGAACCGCTACGTTAAGCGGACATAAACACACCAGCATCGCTTGTGAAGCGATGGTGGTGGTGGTGGTGGTGGTGGTAGTGGGGCAAACAAGGACAAAAACACACAAATATATACATTTCAGTTTCCGTCTACCAAATCCACTCACAAGGCTTTGGATAGGCCCGAGGCTAAAATTAGAAGACACTTGCCCAAGGTGCCACGCAGTGGGACTAAATTCGGAACCATGTAATTGAGAAGCAAGCTTCGTACCACACAGCCACGCCTGCGCCTATATATTTCAATAACTATATTTTTAATTATCCTAAATGCTAAATGTCAAATCTGAAGAAAAACAACGAAAATGCCAATAATTTCACTGCAGCCTTGATACAATGTGATGATAAAACCAAAAACATATGGGACACACACACACACATGGAAGGAGCTATTACTTAGGAGTTATTGTAAAAGTCATATTTGTATAATAGAGAGAAGATTAACAATATGGCCGAGGGTAAAATATCCCCATTGGAGCGTTCTACATACTAAATTTATCAATAGGGAAAAGCTTCACTGATATGTTTTGTTTCGGTCATTGGCCTACGGCCATGCTGGGGCATCGCATGAAGAGTTTTATTCGAACAAACCGACAAGAAGATACATTGGATAATGTTAGACGGGATGGTCACGACGGGAATGGCTCTGCCAATAGATTTATTCGACTAGAGTTAACTTTGAGGTAAATAATGGTTTCATATTTTGGCACAAGGCCGGCAATTCTAAGGGAGCGGATAAGTCAATTACGTCGACCCCAGTGCTCAACTGGTACTCATTTTATCGATCTCGAAAGAATGAAACGCTGAGTCGACCTCAGTGGAATTTGAATCTGAACCGAGAACATAATAGGCGCAGGCGTGGCTGTGTGGTAAGACAGTTGCTTCCCAACTACATGGTTCTGGGTTCAATTCCACTGCGTGGAACCTTGGGCAAGTGCCTTGTACTATAGTCTCGGGCCGATCAAAGCTTTGTGAGTGGATTTGGTAGACGGAAACTGAAAGAAGCCCGTCGTATATATGTATATATTAATGTATGTATCTTTGTCTCCCCATCACCGCTCGACAACTGATGTTGGTGTGTTTATGTCCCCGTAACTTAGCGGTTCGGCAAAGTGGCCGATAGAATAAGTACTATGCTTACAAAGAATAAGTCCAGGGGTCGATTTGTTTGACTAAAAAAAAAAACACTTTAAAGCGGTGCTCCAGCATGGCAGCAGTCATATGACTGAAACAAGTAAAGGCGTAAAAGGAAAAAAAAATAAAAGCCGAACGGCAAGAACAACTTTAACCATGTGGCATCAAAAAGTTTTGATGCACATTTTGATGACGATAAACCATTCCGAGGTTGGCACCATGTGATAGTTGAATGTCGGGAAGAAGAGAGAGGCAGGGTGGAGGAGAGACAGGATAACGACAGACGGGGTGGAATTTATCAGAAGAGGCCAGTAATAAGAGTTGCTTGCGTGTAAATATGTCGGGTACACTCGCTTTAAGTACGACCTTACGTAGATAGCATTTACAACAGTTTGAATCCCCAGGGAGTATAAAGAGTCAGTGCAGTAGACGGGTACTGTTTGTTCAGTGCAATGAAATGACGGTGTTATGCTAAGGCAGGGCACTACAGTGAGGGGTACTGACGTGTCGAGAACATAGCCCAGATTTCCGGGACTTTCTGAATGGCGCACATAACGGAAAATACCTTCAAATTTTTTAGTAGTGATGATGAGCCATGTATTCTGCGGCACGCTTCTCGAAAAGGGGCGACCCATGCCCAGCATAGCCAATACAGTGAGCTGGTATTGTAGTGAGTTCCCTTTCGATTCTGACATAAAACACTGGCCCCAAGATTCTAACCTGTTGTTGTTGGCACTCTGTCGCTTACGACGTCGAGGGTTCCAGTTGATCCGATCAACGGAACAGCCAGCTCGTGAAATTAACGTGCAAGTGGCTGAGCACTCCACAGACACGTGTACCCTTAACGTAGTTCTCGAGGATATTCAGCGTGACACAGTGTGACAAGGCTGACCCTTTGAATTACAGGCACAACAGAAACAGGAAGTAAGAGTGAGAGAAAGTTGGGGTGAAAGAGTACAGCAGGGTTCACCACCATCCCCTGCCGGAGCCTCGTGGAGCTTTTAGGTGTTTTCGCTCAATAAACACTCACAACGCCCGGTCTGGGAATCAAAACCGCGATCCTATGACTACGAGTCCGCTGCCCTAACCACTGGACCATTGCGCCTCCACGTTTCTAACCTAGCCCCAGATAATTACGTTACATTAATCTTTCTGTTCACAAGAAGGCTCAGTGGTGAGCTGGTATTGCTGTCATGAGAAGGAACTGCAATGGGCGAGTACTGTTGTATAAACGGTGCTGCTGTGTTCACCACTATGGGCAGTAACAACGAGCAGTTGCTGCTGCTGCTGCTGTACTGGAAGTATAAACGGTATAATAAGGTGAGGTTCCTGTGTTAAGAGAGGGCGACACAGACGACCAATGACATCATAACTTTGAGTCCAATAGGTTATCATGTAGTTCAACACCAACACACAAACACATATCCCTTGGGTAAGTGTCTTCTACAATAGCCTCGGGCCGAACAAAGTCTTGTGAGTGAATTTGGTAGACGGAAACTGAACGAAGCCCATCGTGTATAACTGACACTCTGTCGATTACGACGACGAGAGTTCCGACCAACGGAACAGCCTGCTCGTAAAACAAACATGTAAGTGGCTGAGTACCCCACAGACACGCATACAATTAACGTAGTTCTCAGAGAGATTCAGCGTTGAACCTTTGAAAAATAAGTACTACTCAGTTTTTGCCAGCTGTGTGAACGGGAGCAACGTGAAATAAAGCGTCTTGCTCAAGGACACAACGCATCGCCAGGAATTCGGCTTGCGATTGAAAATACCCCAATCACTAAGCCACATGCCTTTATACATACATATATGTGTCTTTGTTTGACCCCTGACTACCGCTTGACAACCGGAGTTGGTATGTTTACGTCTCCCGTAACTGTACTCTCAGTTCGAATCCCACTGGGGTCAATGAACTTTGCCTTTCATTCTTTCAGGAGTCGATAAATAAAGTACCAAGTCAACCCAGGTCTGGGCTTTCTCCTTCTCCCCACTGATGCCTGAAATCCAAAGGTCCCCCCCCCCGCTTCCTCACCCCCTCCACGCATAC
>NC_069006.1:17983430-17985847 GCF_001194135.2 Octopus bimaculoides | reverse complement strand
GCCTGAAATCCAAAGGTCCCCCCCCCCGCTTCCTCACCCCCTCCACGCATACCCACTAGCCTGTCACATTGCGTCAGGCTAGTCCAGCACGAGACAGCTCAAAGATACACAAAGATGTATCTGTAGAAATTATGTTGCGCTCAAACATTTTCATACTCATCGTCGCTGCCGACGAAATCTCACCAACCACCACGCGTACCTGTGTGTGCGCACCCGGGTGTATGCGTGTCACGGGGGCGGCATAGAGCAGCGGAGGAGTTATAGTGGAGGTAGTAAGTGTTGTTGTTTTGGCGACAGGCGACACATTTCATTATAACAGATTCATTAACAGCAGTCAAGCATGTAAATTGGTCTAAAACAAATATACACTTGTAGTAGTAGTAGTAGTAGTAGTTACCGCCATCAAGTAAGCAACCAACCAACCACCAAGTGATAAACATAGCGTGATGAGATGAGAAGTAGTGGCGTCGGGGGGGGGGAGGGGAGGAGCGGAGAAGAAAGGGGCCCACCCTTCCCGCTTTAAATTAGGGGAACAGAACGACTGAAATCTATCCTTCTCCACCCAGGAGTGAAAAGGGATGTAGTAGTAGTAGTGGTAACACCCCTAGAACTGTTCCCTGACAACTCCACTTTCAACACACCCTCCCGAACATCGACAGAAGGGAAGGAAACTATGTGACTATATATATATATATATATATATATACATATACATATACACACACGTGTTATATTTGTATATGTGTATGTACACAAACACAAGACGTCAACTATATCCGTCGTTAAACACCCGCTCTTCATACTATCCGAAGTCCCTCTCTGCTAAACCGCCCACCAGTGTGTGTGACCCACCGCTGTCTGCCAACCAACCTACCTTACCACCTGCCCACCCATCTGCTCCACGAACTAGCAAAACTATTTACAGTTCTTAAAGGGGCGCACCCCCAAACCTTCAAACCCCCCATAACAAACGACAAGACTTCAACAGAGAACTGTGATATGTCAACGGACACTGTGACCCTTGAACAGACACAGTAACCTCGTTCATACGCATAGCGTGACTCTTCAATGGCTAACCTGCTAGAAAAAGCAGCTAAATTCCCTCAAATCATAACCTCCAGTTCCAAAAAGAGAGGACAACATTATTGGGCAATGTAGTTTCTATATACCGATGTATAAGACGTGCTTTTTTATTCTTAAATGTATCGAAAAAAAAAAATGCAATACATCTAATGCAGCTATATTATGGACGAGGTGCCGAGACTATGAGAGTATGCTGAAACATTAAATTTAGTTCTTCCCAAGGATCTAGTCAAACTGATTCACAAAATATGCATTTTTTAAAACAAAGTAAAAAATCTGAAAATCGGCTATAATAGTGTAGTTTTCCAGTCTTATTGCTATGTTGTAAAGAAAAAAAATTGGAAGAAAAGTTACAGAGGTTTAAAAATCGAAAAAACTGTATTTTTAGCCAATAGCGAGACAGAAATTTTCGAAGGCGGTGAGCTGACAGAATCGTTAGCACGCTGGGGGAAATGCTTAGTGGTATTTCGTCTGTCTTTACGGTCTGAGTTCAAATTCCGCCGAGGTCGATTTTGCCTTTCATCCTTTTGGGGTCGATAAATAAAGTACCAGTTACGCACTGAGGTCGATGTAATCGACTTAATCCCTTTGTCTGTCTTTGTTTGTCCCCTCTATGTTTAGCCCCTTGTGGGCAATAAAGAAATAAGAAATTTTCTGCATTTAGCGGAGCGGATCAGTGTCAACTTTAAGGTTGTAAACTGTGAAATTTATAGTTTAGCGTCTGTGAAATGACCTGTTCATTGTAGATTCCTAAATAAACAGAAATTCTTAATAAAATCAACATGTATCATCTTACTCTTTCTTTTGTCTCTTCATTGATTGTGGTTTTTATTATTTTTTAAAAATTTGTTACATAAATTATATTTGTCTGCATGTGTTTACTTTATGCGTATTTCAGCATTATGCACACCCGTCATGTATATGTGTACATCATTAATATATAATGTGTGTGTTTGTGTGCGAAAAGGGAGCGTCTGTCTCCAAAACTCCAAAGTCGAGTAACGTTTACATGCTTGGTCTACAAAGAATGTACTGGTCAACAAAGAATTTGCCCCCAAAATATATGAAATGAAAAATATATAAAAATACTAACAGAAAAATAGTATACTATTATAGGCGCAGGAGTAGCTGTGTGGTAAGCAGCTTGCTTCCCAACCACATGGTTCCGGGTTCAGTCCCACTGCGTGGCACCATGGGTAAGTGCCTTGTACTATAGTCTCGGGCTGACCAAAGCTTTGTGAGTGGATTTGGTAGACGGAAACTGACAGAAGCCCATCGTGGCGTACGTACACTTTGGTCTCATATATATATATATATATATATATATATATATA
>NC_069006.1:17982456-17983378 GCF_001194135.2 Octopus bimaculoides | reverse complement strand
TGTCAGTCCCTCCACCATCGGTTGACAACCGATGCTGGTATGTTTACATACTCGTAACTTAGCAGTTCAGCAAAAGAAACGATAGAATAAGTACTAGGCTTACAAAGAATAGGTCCTGGGGTCAATTTGTTCGACTAAAAGGTGGTGCTCCAGCATGGCTGCAGTCAAATGACTGAAACAAATAAAAGAATATACATACACACATAGACACACACACACACACACACAGATATACATACATATACACAAGTTTTATACACTTACATAAACACACACATATATATATATATATATATATACTTATGCATATATCGTACATTTTTCATTTTGCACCTATCATTTTCGTGCAAGCAATGAGTCAGACGAATATATTGCTGAACAACAATTTTTAACCCTTGTCCGTTTTTTCAAACAATCATCACTTATTTCGCAAGTCTTTGAAAGTGCAAAGCGAATGAGCGACTTGTTGACAGGAGAAAGAACAACAAAAATACCGCTTGTATTGACTTTCATAGAGCAAAGAGTAAACAAAGACAGACACACACACACACACACATCCATTGAGAATGGGCTTCTTTCAGTTTTCGGCTACTAAATTTACTCACATTAAGGCTTTGGTGTATATCTATGTGTGTGAGTGTGTGCATATATCTGCATGTATATGTATGTGGGAGTGTTTTTTTTTTTTTTCTTTAAGCGTTTTTCTAACAACACCATGAAACCACTCAAATTAATTTTCAAGATATCTATCTTGTCTTCTGGAAATTGATTCCAAAACACGCTTCATTTCTATTTTCTAAAATTTGTCGATTCAGTTCAACTTTAAAAACAAAAAGAAAAAAGTCCAATACAATTTTTCCATTTTTTAACCCCTCAGAACAGATTTCAGTAAGTCACCGTGTGTGTGTGTGTGTGTGTGTGT
>NC_069006.1:17980558-17982000 GCF_001194135.2 Octopus bimaculoides | reverse complement strand
TGTGTGTGTGTGTGTGTGTGTGTGTGTGTGTGTGTGTGTGTGTGTGTGTTAATGATATATGTAGTTGTGTGCTGTTGGTACATGTTCGTTCATGTGTATGCTAATGCCATTTCTGAGTGTGTTAGTGATGTGTGTTACCATGTAAGTAAACATATATCAAAAGACTTGCTAAAAACACAACACAAAGCCTATAGCAGTTCAGATTTGATCATGTAACCCTGCGGTTCATAATCCACAAGAATGTTTGCTTCCCAACCAAACAGGTTCAGTCCCGCTACGTGGCACTTCGGGCAAGTACCTTTTACCCTAGCCAACTAAAGCCAGAAAAAGTGAAAGAAGCCTGCTGGGGTTAGGTGTGTGTGTGTGAGCGCGCATGCGGGTCCCCTATGCTTGTCTTTGTTCCCCACCACTATTTGACAACCGGTGTTGGTTTGTTTACATGTCTGTAACTTAGCGGTTTGGGCTGAAACCTTTATGATCGGTACTCAAGCATGGTCGCAGTCCAATGACTGCAACAAATAAAAGACAAAAGGTAAAAGATATATCATGGCTTGCTTTCCAACCACATGGTTCTGGGTTCAGTCTCACTGCGTTGTCCCTAGTCCAAGTGTCTTCTACAAAAGCCACGGGCCGACTAAAGCCTTATGAGTAGACTCGGTAGACGGAAACTGAAAGAAGCCCGTCATATATGTGTGTGTGTGTGTGTGTGTGTGTGTGTGTGTGTGTGTGTGTGTGTGTGTGTCTGTCTATTCCCCACCACTGCTAAACAACCGATGTTGGTGTACTTATGTTCCCGTAACTTAGCGGTTCGGCAAAGAACCGATAGAATAAATACCAGGCTTAAAGAAGAAAAAAAAAAAAGAGTACGGGGTGGGGTGGGGGGTCGATTCATTCGCCTACAAGTTCTGCAATGCAGTACTCCAGCATGGCCACTGTCTAATGAATGGAACAAGTAGAAGAGATGAATGATACCTTCACACACACACACACACACACACGTGCATACATACACAACTGCAGCAACAATAACAGAGCTACAGCAGCAAACGGCACACAAGAGCTGCAGCAACAGCCACAGCCACAGCGGTCGCTGCTAGTTCATGAGTCTGCCATCAGAGACACCGTGCATGCTCTCTGGTGACTGCAAGTTGTCCAGCGTCCTTTCCCTCTCTCTCTCTCTGTCTCTCTATCTCTACATCAATTTCCTACAACTGCAGCTACAGCAACAGTGCAAACATACTGCAAAAGGTGGAAGACGGACAACCAACAGCAAAATGTGTGTGTGTGTGTGTGTGAGGGAAAAAAAGTAGCTGGAAAAGGTAAGATAGTTTAAGTGATAGGGAAATGGTTGTCACGCGGGTAATACATATATTTTGATAAGGATTAGGTGTTGATATATGTACATATATGGTTATATTATGGATATGGATATATATATATAT
>NC_069006.1:17979259-17980415 GCF_001194135.2 Octopus bimaculoides | reverse complement strand
AATATACGATTATCTTAGCACACATACACTGGTAATCACTAAGCACGAGATGCATATCAAACATAAATATACAGATGTGTATAATGTATATACACTCTCACAATCTTCAGGTGTTGGAATGGAGGGGTGGGGCGGGGTGGGGTGGCTTTCTACATTCGTGTGTTAACACACACATATAAACACATACACATATATATGCATACATATGTACACATGCATATATATATATACACATATACATACACACACATATACACATATACTCATACATATGTATACACATATATATACGTGTATACATATGTATACACACATATATATACACACATATACATACACACACATACATTTATATACATACATAGATGCTTACACACTCATATATATATATATATATATATATATATATACACACACACGCATGAATACACACATTATACAGACATTTATACATACACACACTCACACACACACATATATATATATACATACACATATATGCTGAAGAGGGGAAAGAGGGAGGTAAGTGCATGTTACCAGGGTAATTGGAATAGACCTGTTGTGAAGAAGTGGCAATGGTTTGCGATGCATTAGAAGGGGATGTACCTTGCAGGCACCATGTAACCCCCTTTGCCGGAGAAAATGACAATATTGTACGAATAACCACCGTTGCTAGGCAACTGCTGACACTGCAGCTGCCACTGTGTACTGCAACATCACAACCACTGACTGTATAGCGGCACACATGCACATACACATGGTGCATAGCTGATGTATGTTGCATCTACTGTTACCGTGGTCTCCATCACCCTCACCCACCCACACAGACACTGCCATTGCCATCGGCCACAAAGGTACCTTGTACGTGGTCGACTAACATGCTATGAAATAGCAGCCAAATCTCCCTTCAATCATAAGCCTACTGCCTTATATAAGGACACCGATACTATTATACAATTAATAATATTGTTCTATACATACATACATATATATACACACACACCTATAGATATATGGGTGTGCATGTGTGAAGTATGTATATACATATATATGTATATATATATATATATATATGTGAAGTATGTATATATATATATATATATACATACATACTTCACATATATATATATATATATATATATATATGTGAAGTATG
>NC_069006.1:17972991-17978758 GCF_001194135.2 Octopus bimaculoides | reverse complement strand
TATATATATATATAACGTTTGTGTTTGTGTATAAAGATGAGATGGTCAGAGTTGGACTATCCTTTAACCCCTCCAAGACCACCGCCATTACTCGCACTACTACCTGTACTATCAGTAGTACTATTACAGCCAAAAACCACAAGTCTCTCGTCACCGCCACCACTCCGTAGACAATGTAGACAGAATGGAAGCTTTAAGAAACCAAAGCAAGTTAGGAAGCAATGTCTGTGTGTCGGAACAAGCAATATGGCAGCTGCTGAAGGCATAAGGAAGAGAGAGGCTGCCGGGAAGTGCTGCTGATGGTGCCGGTGATGATGATGATGGTGATGATGATGCTGATGGCAGCTGGTTCAATAAAGAGTATATAACAGTGGTAGGCTGCTGTGACCAGAGATGATGGTGATGATGCTGATGATGATGATGATGATGTTGATGATGTTGATGATGACGTGATGAAGATGATGGTTATGATGATGATGACGATGATGGTGATGATGATCATGATGTTGAGTGCACGGTTGGATTATATATTTCCGAAGTGGGGGAGAGAAGAGAGTGGGGAGGGGGGTGGAATCAAAGTGAAGGAGGAAAAACAGAAAGAAAGAAAGAAGTATTCAGTGTTGCCCCCCCCCCCGACTCACATGCTGACACGAAAGGAAAACGACTTGGCGAGAGCTGGGGAACATTGCGACAGAGAACTTTGCCAAAACGTGTGTCCATGTAAGCACGTGCACGTCTACTGTATTTCTTGTGTGTGTGTGTGTGTGTGTGTGTGTGTGTGTGTGTGTGTGTGTGTGTGTGTTTTATTTGCATGTTCCGCATGTGTAAGTGTATTTCTGAATGTATGTGTTCTGCATGTCTATGTGTGTATGGCTGTGTTGTCTGTGTGTATGCATATTGTCAACCTGAGTGTGTGTGTGTGTTGGCTTTTATATATGTAAGGGACACCTCATGACATCAGAGATGTACTGAAAACCCTGGCAGCTAAATACAGTTACCATTCTCCCACTGGGACGGGGGAGGCGGGTGGGTTAGTTAGCCTTCTGTTACAACCCCAAACACAAGACATGAAGAGAAAGTCTAATTAAAAGCAAATATTTAGGGCATCAGTGCAGGACCTCAGCCTTCATAATTACATGGTCCTGTATGTGAAGCAGCAATAGGACCCTACAGGTGCTTTGTAGAAGATAGATTACTAAGTCTTTTATAAGGAACTGCAGTAGGACCCTACATAGTCCTCTATAAGAAGCAGTAGGGCCCTACAGTTATGTATAAGGGACAATAATAGAATTCTACACAGCCCTGAATAAGAAGCAGCAGTAATACCCTACACAGTCATGTATATGCAATAGCAGAAGGGCCCTACACAGTCCTGTATCAGGTACAGCAACAGGACCCAACACAGTCCTGTATAAGGGGCAGCAGTAGGAGCCTACATAATCCTGTATAAAGTATGGGAACAGTAGGGCCCAACAAAATCCTGTTAATGGGACAGCTATGCGACCCTACGGCTGTATACAAATGCATGTGTGGAACCTAATATAATCTTGTATATGATGGCAGCAGCGAGACCCTTCACAGTCCCGTATAAGAGGCAGCGGTAAGACCCTAATCAGTCCTGTGTATGAGGACTGCAAAAGAACACTACACAGTATTGTACAAGAGGCAGCAGAGGACCCTACATAGTTGCATGTACTTATGCAGCAATGGTACTCTACATAATCCTACATAAGGGGCCGACAGTAGAACCTTAGATTGGTGTATGGCTTCATGACGATGGTAGAATCTTGAAATTTCTGTCTGGATAAAGGACCATTGATGATTTGGAAGTAACTGTGCTGATGGGACAAGTCTTTTGCCTTTTGCTTGTTTCAGTCATTAGACTGCAGCCATGCTGGGGCACTACCTTGAATTTTTAGTCCAATGAATCAACCCCAGTACTTATGTTTTAAGCCTGGTACTTATTCTATCAGTCTATTTTGCCAAACCACTAAGTTATGGGGACATAAATACATAAAAACTAGCTGTCAAGCAGTGGTAGGGGCAAACATGACACAGACAGACAGACACACACACACACACACACATGGGCTTCTTTCAGTTTCTATTTACCAAATCCACTTACAAGGCTTTAGTTGGTTCAAGGCTATAGTAGAGGAAGGACATTTGCCTTAGGTTCCACACAATGGGACTGAACCTAAAACCATGTGGTTGGGAAGCAAGCTTTTTACCGCACAGCCATGCCTGCACCTATAAAGTATTTGGTTACAATTTAGCATTTTGGTACAACATGGGTAGCGTGAATCTGGTTGTGTTCTATTTATTTATTTTTTTTTTTTACATGAGGGACGCACAGACAGGCTGTGAGTGAGTGACCTTCTATGTAACAAACACACAGACATGATAATATATTAAAATTACAGTATACACAGCATCAGCAAGGATATAAAACAACTGTGTGGACTTGTAGTTTCTGGATAATAGGTTTCTGAATCTACAGGAACAATGGCACATACACATATACAGAGAGAGAGGGGGAGAGAGAGAGAGAGAGAGAGAGAGAAAGAGAGAAAGGGGTCGGGTAGAGGTCTAATGAGAAATACAAAGCAGTTAGAAGAATACTCAGTGGGAGAGAAAGGCATGTTTGTATGTATGTGTATGCCTGTAAGATTGTATGTGAGTGTGTACACACATAATTCATGTGTGTGTGTGTGTGTGTGTGTGTGTGTATATATATATATATATATATATATGTATAAAACAAATAATAAATGAGTATATGCATATATACGTATAGGTATGTGCATACCTATGTCTACCTGTATATATAGGTGCATATCTGGGTACAGGATGTTGCAAACAAAACGTAGACAAGAAAATAATAATAACCAGAGTACAGAAAACACAAAAGCCACATAGAGAACATTTTCCTTCATCAGCTACCCCCGTTTTAACACTGGCGTTTCGAAGAGTTATATATACATACATACATGCATACATACTGTGACAAAGAGAGGCAGAGATAGAGTACACGAGTACACATGCAGAGTTGTGTTTGTTTAACATCTCTCCATCACTCTTACCTGGAGAACCCCCCCGCCCCGATGAAGGCAGGGAGGAAGAGTTAGGCAGTATATACATATAGATATATATATATATATATATATATATATATATATACACACACACACACACACGTGTATATATGTGTGTGTATAGAGGATGTTAAAGTTGAAGGAAGGAGAGAGAGAGACCAGTGGAGACAGAATGTATAACCATATTA
Source organism: Octopus bimaculoides (assembly GCF_001194135.2). Classification (NCBI taxonomy): domain Eukaryota; kingdom Metazoa; phylum Mollusca; class Cephalopoda; order Octopoda; family Octopodidae; genus Octopus; species Octopus bimaculoides. The sequence continues at coordinate 17,975,475 of NC_069006.1, read as the reverse complement.
TACAACACTACTTCACCAGGAATTACAAGAAACAAACTGATTTGCTGCTGAGTCTAAACTACACACACACACACATGGGTGCACAAACTTCCCAGTATAGAGCTTTACTTGTACACACTGTATACACAGGCTGTGTGTATAATATATGTTTATAAAACACACACACACACACACACCTCCCACCAGCCTGATATAGAGCTTTGCTTAAGCACACTGTATACATAGGCTGTGACTGTATGTATGTGATGTTTATAAAACACATGCGCACACATTTAACAAACACACACATATGTGTGTGTGTGTGTGTGTGTATATATATATATATATATATATATATGTATATATATACACACACGCATACATCAGTCACTGAAAAGGGGTGGGCTGTGTATCACATTAAATTTCACTGCAGTAATGAAAGGATGTAGTTTACTGTGCCACACCCAGAATTTTGGCAGATTTTATTTGAAAGAAAAGATATTCAATGATATTTGGTTTTTCCAGTCACAACAAAGCCTGCTTTTCACCAACCTCAATGACCAACACTCACAACACAGCCTTCACTGTACCTGATGGCCAGTCAACATGGCCTTCACAACCCTACATTTCTCTGATCCACAACATGCCTGTCTATCTTTCACTCGTACTAAATGACCACCAGTCTAGATTTAATGATTAACAAACACTTATTAACTGTATAATTAATAACTGAGATGGCTTTGCACTATATACTAAAATCACTAAAAGTCAATTGTCCTTCATTAGATCTGGTGGTGGACGAAGTGGTGGAGACATGGGTGTGTGCGTCTGTTTGTGTGGGTGTATATATATATATACACATAAGTAGGTATATGCATACACAAACACATACATATATATATATGTATATGTGTTTGTGTATACATATACCTACTTATGTGTGTGTGTGTATATATATATATAAAGATAGAGAGAGAAAGAGCTAGTTGTATGGCTTTACTTGTGTGTATATATATATATATATGTAAATGTACACATATACAACTACATTTACACACACATGCATATATATATATGTACACACACAAGTATGCATATGTAAGTGTGTATGTATATACGTACACATATACATCTACACACATGCATATATCTATCTATCTATCTATCTATCTACGTATATATGCATATACTCATTTATTATTTGTATTATATATATACATCTACACACATGCATATATAAATATATATATGCAAGAGAGAGAGAATAGCTGCAAGAAACAGAGGCACCTATAGCAACCGATGACTGTTAAAATGTGCTGTTGTGCAACAGCTGTTGCAGTATGCAAACCTTTCAGCAACCACAGCATTATATATGTGTGTGAGCACATGTGTGTGTGTATATATATATATATATATATATATATATATATTATAGACATATTCAATACTTGTCCTCCCTGCCTCCCAAAACTACTGTAGTTAGTGTAAACTGACATAGTAGCACAGTGAACATCATTTACCTATCTACCTACCTACAGCAGTGCAGCAGTAGGGCAGTGATAGAGAGAGAGGGGGGAGAGGCATCATGCAGCCTGCAGACTACAAATGCAGTGTGTGTGTGTGTGTGCGTGTGTGTCGTCATCATTACTGCTGACGTTGTCAGAGTTTGGTGGAACTAACTCCAGGAAGCTCGCAGTTCAATGCTGACAATAAAGCCATCGCCAACCTCTTCAAATCATCAATCACACTATACAGGTGAGATAACTACATTACAGACAGGTGTGACAAGACATCACATAACACTGCACAAGTGAGAGACACCTATACACTGCATCACAGACAGATGAAGTAAGGTATTCACATCTCACTCTGCAGGTGAGATAATGATACATTATACTACAGAGGAGTGTAACAAGGTATGCACATCATTCTGTACAGGTGAGATATGGCTAATATCACAGACAGGTGTAGCTAGTACACACATAGCATACTACACACCTAAGACGATGTCATATTACACAACATAGTTGTGTAATAAAATATTTGTACAAGGGGCTGCTGAAATGTTCCTGGCTTTGGGTAAAAGAAAATACAGGAGGATCAGTTAATCATGATTTTATTGAAGATATTCTCTTCTCAGATTCACACACTTATTGTAGTAGCCCTTCACTTTTTCGAAGCCCTGTAAATTAACTCGGAAGGTTGGGCCTCCAACCAGGCCTTTCATGATTACCTTGAAGTCTAGGGTTATAGTAGAAGACGCTTGCCCAAGATACCATGCAATGCAGTGGGATTGAACTCAGAGCCATGTGCTTATACATACATACACACACATATATAGTAAAGATTATTTGCCAACATGTTTCCTGGGGCTAAACAACAGTAACATTTATCCTAACTGAGACTGCCACATTATGTTGGCAGATAATCTTTACTTTAAGGTACTGTTACTGAATGTCTCTTGTTGAGAGATTTAGGAATAATAATGTTTATATATATATATAT
>NC_069006.1:17971451-17972695 GCF_001194135.2 Octopus bimaculoides | reverse complement strand
TATATATATATAAAAATTTAGTAAATGGAGTAAAACACACATATATATATATATATATACACACACACACACATATAAATTTATACATAAATACACATAGGTATATATGCATACACACACATGTGTATATTGTTCTTTTTCTGAAGCAAAACAACATTTCAAGACATTTCGGAAGGGGGACATATTTCTGGCACACTCGTGCCACACGCTAAATTAACCAAAGACAGATTCAGTAAGCAGGAAAATATGTTTACGCACACACAAACACAGCACCTCTATACATCTAACCTGTGTATCTAGCATCTACATGCTATGTCTATGTATGTCGTCGGCACCTATAAACTACGTCTATCTAGTTAGACATCTGTGAAATGTGTCCGTTTATGCAATATCAACAGAGCTTGACTACTTAGTCTAAAGGATTTTTTTTTTTTTTTTCACAATAACTATCTATAAAAATAAGTATACTGTAAGAACACAGAATAATAATATGTCACGTGGGGGTGGCTGTGCAGTAAGAAGTTTGCTTCCCAACCACATGGTTTCAGGATCAATCCCACAGTATGGCACTATGGGTAAGTGTCTTCTACAAATAGCTCTGAACTGATCAAAGACTTGCAAATGGATTTTGTAAAACAGAAACTGAAAAGAAGCCTGGTGTGTGTGTGTGTGTGTGTGTGTATAGTATGTCTATGTGTTTCCTTGTGTTTGTACCTCATCACCACCACTTGAAAACTGTTGGTTTGTTTACAACCCTGTAATTTAGCAGTGCAGTAAAAGAAACCAATAGAATAAGTACCAGGCTTTTAAAAAAAGTACTAGGGCTGATTTGTTTGACTCAGCCCTCCAAGGTGGTGGTCCAGCATGGCCACAGTCATGTAAAGGATATATGTTCACAGTGTAACTCAACCGGGAGCCTGAAGCATACTTTGTGTGTGTGTGTGTGTGTGTGTGTGAGAGAGAGAGACAGAGAGGGGGGGAGAGAAAGCTAGTATGGACTCAGTATGTTGAAGAAGGAGAAGTAATACAAAACCACTATAAATGATATCAACATTTCTGGATGGTGATGATGATGATGATACAGATAACAGGAGGATACAACATCAGCAAAGAGATGCGATAAGGGAATTCTTAAGACAACTCATGTTATCTAACTATTTCTGTCCCCATCTTAATACAATCACATGCATTTACATCCACCCATAGATATACACATACACACATACATATGTAGATATATATAT